>NC_090653.1:62546074-62698574 GCF_040937935.1 Hyperolius riggenbachi | reverse complement strand
ACTCCACACACACACACACACACAGACACACTCCACACACACACAGACACACTCCACACACACACAGACACACTCCACACTCCACACACACAGACACACTCCACACTCCACACACACACTCCACACTCCACACACACTCCACACTCCACACACACAGACACACTCCACACACACACAGACACACTCCACACACACAAACACACTCACATACACACAGACACACTCCACACACACACAGACACACTCCACACACACACAGACACACTCCACACACACAGACACACTCCACACACACACAGACACACTACACACTCCACACACACAGACACACTCCACACACACTCCACACTCCACACACACTCCACACTCCACACACACTCCACACTCCACACACACAGACACACTCCACACACACAGACACACTCCACACACACAGACACACTCCACACACACACACACACTCCACACACACACACACACACTCCACACACACACACACACACACACACACACACACACACACACACACACACACACACACACACACACACACACACACACACACACACACTCCACACACACACAGACACAGACACACTCCACACACACAGACACAGACACACTCCCCACACACAGACACAGACACACTCCACACACACAGACACACTCCACACACACACAGACACACAGACACACAGACACACTACACACACACAGACACACTCCACACTGGACACACACTCCACACACACAGACACACTCCACACACACAGACACACTCCACACACACACAGACACACTCCACACACACACAGACACACTCCACACACACACAGACACACTCCACACACACACAGACACACTACACACACACACAGACACACTCCACACACACAGACACACTCCACACTCCACACACACTCCACACTCCACACACACAGACACACTCCACACACACAGACACACTCCACGCACACACAGACACACTCCACACACACACACACACACACACACACACAGACACACTCCACACACACACAGACACACTCCACACACACACAGACACACTCCACACACACACAGACACACTACACACTCCACACACACAGACACACTCCACACTCCACACACACACTCCACACTCCACACACACTCCACACTCCACACACACAGACACACTCCACACACACACACACAGACACACTCCACACACACAAACACACTCACACACACACAGACACACTCACATACACACAGACACACTCCACACACACACAGACACACTCCACACACACACAGACACACTCCACACACACAGACACACTCCACACACACACAGACACACTACACACTCCACACACACAGACACACTCCACACTCCACACACACTCCACACTCCACACACACTCCACACTCCACACACACTCCACACTCCACACACACAGACACACTCCACACACACAGACACACTCCACACACACAGACACACTCCACACACACACACACACTCCACACACACACACACACACACACACACACACACACACACACACACACACACACACACACACACACACACACACAGACACACTACACACACACACAGACACACTCCACACACACAGACACACTCCACACTCCACACACACTCCACACTCCACACACACAGACACACTCCACACACACAGACACACTCCACGCACACACAGACACACTCCACACACACACACACACACAGACACACTCCACACACACACAGACACACTCCACACACACACAGACACACTCCACACACACACAGACACACTACACACTCCACACACACAGACACACTCCACACTCCACACACACACTCCACACTCCACACACACTCCACACTCCACACACACAGACACACTCCACACACACACAGACACACTCCACACACACAAACACACTCACACACACACAGACACACTCACATACACACAGACACACTCCACACACACACAGACACACTCCACACACACACAGACACACTCCACACACACAGACACACTCCACACACACACAGACACACTACACACTCCACACACACAGACACACTCCACACTCCACACACACTCCACACTCCACACACACTCCACACTCCACACACACAGACACACTCCACACACACAGACACACTCCACACACACAGACACACTCCACACACACACACACACTCCACACACACACACACACACACACACACACACACACACACACACACACACACACACACACACACACTCCACACACACACAGACACAGACACACTCCACACACACAGACACAGACACACTCCCCACACACAGACACAGACACACTCCACACACACAGACACACTCCACACACAGACACAGACACACTCCACACACACACACAGACACACTCCACACACACACAGACACAGACACACTCCACACACACAGACACACTCTACACACATTACACAGAGAACAAGCCTGGCAGAGTAAACAGTATATTACTACCTCCTCCCTGGTCTGGAGCCTGCAATGCACGGGGTTAACTAGCTGCCGCGGCTGCATCCTGCCCATGTCCGACCTCCAGGCTGGCTGTGACAGTTCTCCCCCTCACTTGTCTCTGCAGCAGAGGCTTCTCAGTCCCTCTTGGTGGCATGCGGAGGATCAACGAGGGTCAGCGGGCACCGGGCGGGCAATTCAAAACTGGCTCCGAGGTGTCTCCACTACATGTGCAGGGGGCGGAGTGACTCACGCTCTCTCCAGCCCCCTGCCTATTCATTCAATTTCGCGCCTCCTGCCTGGTGCTCCTGATTGGGCAGGAGGCGGATGGACAAGGGGACCAGCAGTGCTTCTGAGCGGCCAGCACCGCCCACAACATGGCGGCCGCCTAGGGTTGCCAGGTCGGCTGATGGAGAAAACCGGACAGGGGGTGGAGTTAGGGGCGGAGTCAGAAGCGCACTTTTATGTAGAGTGGGGCTAAGCAATGGGCTTTTTAGAAAATGTTTTTTACAGTATTTATATCGCACTGACATCTTCTGCAGCACATTACAGAGTACATAGCCATGTCACTAACTGTCCTCACCAGTACATGCACATAAGAGACCACTTTTCACCAGTAAATGCACATAATAAGAGACAGAGCAGAAAACTATTACAAAACTGGAAAACTATGCAAATAATGCAATGCATTTATGGCGTTTTTGCACAGTGAAGTGGTCGATTTCTTGCGGGAAGTTTTAAAATTTATTTTTTTTTTCCCACCAAAATTTTTTATTGAGAACAATAAAGTGGACATACATAGGCATAAAGTTAAAATATAAATCTGCGCATACATGTATGTACACATTTTGAGCAAATATAACAAATATAACAGTATAACTGTATAAATTGCGTTGTACAATAGTATGAATTCAAGTGTAAAGTATAGTAAGCAGCGGGCTCAGGCGAGATTGAATGAGATTGAAAGTCACGCCTGGACTATACGGAGGGGAGATAGAGCGGAGCCAATGCACACAAAGAGCGGAAATACAACCAGAGAATTATGGGTCACTCACTCACCATATCTCCAGACTCCTGACCTTACCTTGCTTCCTTCGCAGATGCAGAATCGCATTGCAAATGACGTGAGTGACGCACGTCATGCGTGCGTTGGCAACGCAGCGTTGGCGTTGCCGTAGCAACGTCGGGAAGCGCGGGCTCGGGGGCGGTACTTAAGCTGGCGTAACTTACGCCGCGTAAGCTGGCTGGCTGTGCCTTTGACTGACAGCCAGGCAGCGAATCAGCGGTCGCGCAGCGCTGGCGGACGGGTGGCGGCAAGTGGCAAAAGGCATAAAACCGGACATCTTAATTGTCCGGTTTAACATGCCTTTTTGGACAGGACACAGCGGCCAAAAACCGGACTGTCCGGTCTAAAACCGGACACCTGGCAACCCTACGGCCGCCGTATTGTGTAAACGGCGGCTGCGCAAAGGAAATACATTCGTGGCACTCCCGTTGGGCACCCCAGAGCAATAATTAGGGGCACCCCAAAGCCATATCCGTGGCACGTGCCACCGATATGTGACGCTAGCGACGCGCCTGGGAAAGGAACACAATTATGCAATGAGTAAAAGTTCATCTCATATCCACTTTAAGAATAGCTCATGATCAATATGGCAAATACCTGTATATTGTATGAATGAGGTTGTCTTTAGAAGAAGATCTGAGTCTCATTGTTCATTTACAGCTCAAACAGGAATTTGTCTGCATCCCCAGCCACTTGCCCATTAGCAGCAATGTCACACAAAATCAACTTTGCAATTAAAAGCGGTATTCTACAGTCACATAATTTCATGAAGGCTATCATTCTATCATTCAATCATTCTATCATTCTATCATTCTATCATTCTATCATTCTATCATTCTATCATTCTATCATTCTATCATTCTATCATTCTATCATTCTATCATTCTATCATTCTATCATTCTATCATTCTCAGGGGGATTTTACACAAAGTGAAATATTTAGCAGGACAGGGACCATAAAAAGCCTCCTAATCCAAAACAGCATTCTTTGCTCAAGAACTCTGTAATTGTTATTTGTTTTTGCTTCATATTCATGCTTCAGCATCACCTAGCAAAATAGAAATGATGGGAACTATCATTATTATTATTATTGTTATTATTGTGCATTCCTATAGTACACAGAACAATACATGCCACTACTGTCCCTAAAATTAGTTCCTAGAGGTGCCCATTAACAATACAATCTACCGGATGATCGATTGTCCAATTCAATTATGATTGATTGAAAAACGATTGTTCGGACCCACTAAAGCTGAGTACACACGTACGATAACGTTCGTTCGAAAACGAACGATAACGACAATCGGACCGATACTCGTGCGTTCCAAATTTTCCAACAATCGTTTTTTTGGACGATAACGACCGTTATTGTTCAATCTGACCAATCCAAACCGGCGGATTTTTTTTCGAAAGATAATCGTTCAATCGTTGCAGTGTGTACAAAGATCGTCCGATAATGATTATCTGTGGAGTAGTACGCATGTTCTTATTGCCTGTCATAACGTCACTTCCATTTGCGCACGCATTTTTTTATCGTTCGTCGTTCAATACTTATATCGTTCACGTGTGTACACAATCGTTCATTACGAACGATCTTTTCGGTCTAATTTGAATATCGTGTAAACGTCACGAATCGTTCGTAACGAACAATCTTTATCGGACGTGTATACGAACCTTTACAGAAGGAAAACTGCTAACCAATTAAATCAGATAAATGGAATAGATTCATTTTTTGGATCACTTCTATTAACCTGATCAGATTGCTAGCAGTTTTTTTTTCCTTAGTGGGCCCAAACAGTCATTTTTGATTGATCATAACAATCGAATTGGACAACCGATCTTCCTGGGAGGGGGGGGGGCTTGTATCGTCCATAGGCACCTTAAAGGGAACCTAAACTGAGAAGGATATGGATTTTTCCTTTTAAAATAATACCAATTGCCTGACTCTCCTGCTGATTCTGTGTCTCTAATACTTTTAGCCAAAGACCCTCAACAAGCATGCAGATCAGGTGCTCTGACTGAAGTCAGTCTGGATTAGCTGCATGCTTGTTTCAGGTGTGTGATTCAGCCACTACTGCAGCCAAAGACATCAGCAGGACTGACAAGCAACTGGTATTGTTAAAAAGGACACATCCATATCCCTCTCATTTAAGGTTCCCTTTAATGTCTCTGCTATAGTCCTAGTCAAAGATTGCTGACATAGTCTAAGGTCAGTTTGGGGGACGCACATTAGCATATCAAGTGTGGGAGGAAATCAGAGGGCCTAGAGGAAACCCGGGCAAACAAGTAAAGAATGTACAAACTCCATGCAAATGGTGTCCTTGTCAGGATTCAAATTAAGCTCAGCAAGGTAGTGTTAACCAGGGATGAGCAGAAACTATGCCAGTGCGAATTTACGCATCGTAGTTCGCATCTACGCATCGTAGTTCGCATCTACGCATCGTAGTTTGTAGGTGAAGTTTCAAAACTACGCTTACGAATTTACGAGTAGCGAAGTGCCACTACATGTAGCTTACACCCACTATGCGCAGTTAACGTGTATTGCGTAGTGAACTACGAATGCGTTACTCGCGTCTAATTTTCCGTGTGCGATTGTATGCTTACAAATTTACGCATTGGAAAGAGAAATGTACGCATAGAAGTGTTCCATCTATACGCATTTAGGCTGGTTTCACAGTGGGACGTTACAGGGGCACGTTAGAGCAGCCTGTAACGCACCCCACTGCACAGCAGTGAAAAATCAATGGGCTGTTCACAGTGCCCACGTTGCGTTACATTGTAACGCAGCACGTCCAGATAACGTACTGCATGCAGACTGTTTGCACATGCTCAGTATGGGTGGGTTTTTTTTATTTTGGGGGCGGAGAGGAGGCGGGGAGAGGCCGCTACGTAGCCAGGCACATGGCTACTTAATATTCACTGCACTTGCAGTGTTTTCTTCTTGGAGCGGCCGCTGATTGGCTGGCGGGACCACGTGATGCGGAGAGCTCCGCTCACGTGGTCTCCGCAGTGCCTCCGACAGAGCAGGTGCACCAAGAGCTGCTTGTAACACGGCTCTTGGTAGCGTCCTGCTCCAACACCACCAGACGTTGCGTTAGGGGCATGTTATGCGACCTTAACGTCCCCTAAAACGCAACGTCCTGTTGTAATGCGTAAAATTTTCTGCATACGGGCATAAGCACTACGCTTCGCACTACGCATAATTGCGTATTTTAACGCGTAGTCACGAAATGCATACAAAACGAATATTTGATTTCGAAGCCGTAGTTTGACGAAGCGTAATAGCGTAAAACTACGCGTAGTTCCAGCGTAGCGAAGTTGGCTGACTACGACCATCCCTGGTGTAAGCCACTAAGCCAACGTGCTGACCAATGAGCAGATATGTTCATAGAGTACAGACAGATGCTTGTGTCTTTGACTTGTTGGCCCTTAAGGAGCTTGGGGCCCTGGACAATTTCCCAGTTTGACCCTCTGGAAGCACTGGCCCTGCTAATGAGCAGTCTCACAGTTACTGTCTCTGCTGGTGCAGCATCACATTTGTTAGTCGTTTCACAGAAAATGGGAATCAAGCATAAATTTAGGTAAGGAGAGATAACTATAATAGAGTAACCGTGCGCTCCTCACTTTACCAAAATCACCAAAATATTATTCTGGATCGCTTGCTGCAAAAAAGTGTGTGCTACACCCACAGATATTAAATGTAATAAACTAGCAGAGCGCTCAACAGATCAAGATATCACTACGGTGACCATACGTCCCGCTTTACCCGGGACGCGTCCCGCCTTCGGGGGGCGCTGTCCCAGGCTGCATGAGGTCCCGGGAAACGTCCCGCTTTTAGCAGCGGGACGTCCCAGCCTCGGGACTCTGGCCACCATACAATGAACTAGCCGCAGCGTCTAGTAGACGCTGCGCTAGTTCATTCCTCGCAGCCCCGCTCCAGCCTGCATTCATTGTCCTCCTCCCACAGGCAGAGCAGGGCTACGGGAAGATGGCGTCCGGAGGCGGAGCCCTGTACTGGGGACTATTTGTCTCCAGTACAGGGCTCCGCCTCCGGACGCCATCTTCCCGTAGCCCTGCTCTGCCTGTGAGAGGCTGAGCGGGAGATTGAATATCGTCCAGGCCAGGGGGAGCTGCACCTGAGGCACCAGAGGCCGGCTGCGTGAGGGGACGTCTTCTGCCAGGTGAGTAAAGCCCTTTTCTTGCAGGTGAAGTGTTTGGCCGCATTGCGTGTATTTTGTACTGACATGTTTGCCCGCAGTGCGTTTATCTTGTACTGACATGTTTGGCCGCATTGCGTGTATTTTGTACTGACATGTTTGCCCGCAGTGCGTTTATCTTGTACTGACATGTTTGCCCGCAGTGCGTTTATCTTGTACTGACATGTTTGCCCGCAGTGCGTTTATCTTGTACTGACATGTTTGCCCGCAGTGCGTTTATCTTGTACTGACATGTTTGCCCGCAGTGCGTTTATTTTGTACTGACATGTTTGCCCGCAGTGCGTTTATTTTGTACTGACATGTTTACCCGCAGTGCGTTTATTTTGTACTGACATGTTTGCCCGCAGTGCGTTTATTTTGTACTGACATGTTTGCCCCCATTGCGTTTATTTTATGCTGACATGTTTGCCCGCAATGCGATTATTTTGTGCTGAAATGGTGCCCATTGCGTTTACAGTGTTCTCTCCATCACAGTCAGCAGGCACATTGTAGCCATTCAGGCTACACTAAGCCCTGGAGCCCCACCCCCCCTTATATAAGGCAGCCTCCGGCGGCCATTACAGTCACTCGTCTGCCTGCTATTAGACAGACTAGGGAGAGCTGCTGGAGACTTGTTCTTCTAGGGACAGATTAGTTAGGTTCTTGGCTGCTTAGCTTGCTCCTGGCTGATTGTTATTGCTTTTATAGCACCCCTCAATAGCTCTTGTCAGAGCTCATCCTGTACTTTTTTTTTTCTGTGTGTCAAACTGACACTTTTGTTGCATGCACAGCCTTGCTAATTGATATTGTGTGTGCCACTGCCAGCAGCCCAGCACATTCAGTGACTACCTGTGTGTGTGACAGGGAGCTGCACATTGTACTACCCAGTACTGCATATACTCCAGTACCTGTTGTGTTTACTTAACCCACCTCATCACTGCATATACCTAGCTTTGTGTTGAGTGAATCCAGCTCACTGCATCCTACTACTACCTGTTGTGTTTACTTAACCCATCTCATCACTGCACTGCACATAACTACCTGTAGTGTTGAGTGAACACAGCTCACTGCATATACCTACTACCTGTTGTGTTTACTTAACCCATCTCATCACTGCATATACCTAGCTTTGTGTTGAGTGAATCCAGCTCACTGCATCCTACTACTACCTGTTGTGTTTACTTAACCCACCTCATCACTGCACATAACTACCTGTAGTGTTGAGTGAACCCAGCTCACTGCATATACCTACTACCTGTTGTGTTGAGTGAACCCAGCTCACTGCATATACCTACTACCTGTTGTGTTTACTTAACCCACCTCATCACTGCATATACCTAGCTTTGTGTTGAGTGAACCCAGCTCACTGCATCCTACTACTACCTGTTGTGTTTACTTAACCCACCTCATCACTGCACATAACTACCTGTAGTGTTGAGTGAACCCAGCTCACTGCATATACCTACTACCTGTTGTGTTGAGTGAACCCAGCTCACTGCATATACCTACTACCTGTTGTGTTGAGTGAACCCAGCTCACTGCATATACCTACTACCTGTAGTGTTGAGTGAACCCAGCTCACTGCATATACCTACTACCTGTTGTGTTTACTTAACCCACCTCATCACTGCACATAACTACCTGTAGTGTTGAGTGAACCCAGCTCACTGCATATACCTACTACCTGTTGTGTTGAGTGAACCCACCTCATCACTGCATATACCTAGCTTTGTGTTGAGTGAACCCAGCTCACTGCATCCTACTACTACCTGTTGTGTTTACTTAACCCACCTCATCACTGCACATAACTACCTGTAGTGTTGAGTGAACCCAGCTCACTGCATATACCTACTACCTGTTGTGTTGAGTGAACCCAGCTCACTGCATATACCTACTACCTGTTGTGTTGAGTGAACCGAGCTCACTGCATATACCTACTACCTGTTGTGTTGAGTGAACCCAGCTCACTGCATATACCTACTACCTGTTGCGTTATCTTAACCCACCTCATCAGTGCACATAACTACCTGTTGTGTTGAGTAAACCCAGCTCACTGCATATACCTAGCATCCCCCCGAGATGGACAAAATGGACAAACCAGGTAGAGAAAGAGGTAGAGGCAGACCCAGAGGAAGGCCACCAGGCACCGGCAGGTCTGTGCGAGGTGGTGCTGCTGTGATTTCGTGCCGACCTGCCCCAAAATACAGTGCTCAAAAGAAGGCACGTGCCATCACTTCCCAAAATCGTGAGGAGGTGATTGAGTATTTAACACAGAACACCTCATCTCCCGCAGCCACCAGCTCTACAACAAGCACCACATCCGCTGCATTTGACACTTCGCAGGAGTTATTTGGTGGTGGTGGTGGTGAAATCACCGATTCACAGCCACTACTGCAACAACAAGAAGAAGGCGCAGGTACACCACCTCCTACGTCTGAGTTAGGTGGCGATAGTATGGACGTAACGTGTGTGGATGTGGATGATGGACCACCTGAAGTTGGTGCAGTTGAGGAGGTTTCTGAGGAAAGCGCAGCTGGCCAGGAGGATTATGATGACGATTATTCGGATACCACATATGTTCCCGGTAGAGGAGATGACCAGGGGGACAGTTCAGAGGAGGATTCAGAGAGGACTAGGAGGAGACGACTCCATGATAGAAGCAGAGGGAGCTCATCCTCAGAAACAGCTGGGGGCAGTGTCCGGCGCCATGTATCGCCCGCTATGGCCAGACAGCCAACATGCCCTTCAACCTCAGCTGCTGATGCCACCGTAGCGCCATCAGCCCAGGGGGGCTCAGCGGTTTTGAAATTTTTTAACGTGTGTGTCTCAGATCGGAGCAAAGCCATCTGTTGTCTCTGCCAGCAAAAATTGAGCCGTGGAAAGGCCAACTGTCACGTAGATAAAATGTGCTTTACGAAGGCACCTGGAGAGAACGCACAAACAGCTATGGCAAGAACACCTGAGGAAAAGCAGCACCCCTCAAAAGACAAGCCGCGGAGAACAACCGCAGCAGCCGTCACAGGGGGCTTCTGCTGCTCCACGTTCCCATGGTATTGTTCGTGGCTGGGGGGAGGAAGAATGGATACACTTTTAAACAATTTAAAAACACAACCATCTAAACTTGCAAACAATTTAAAAATACAACCATCTAAACTTTCAAACAATTTAAAAATACAACCATCTATCATTTTCAAAAAATAAAAAAAAAGGGCAAAAAAACTTGCCCTCCGTAAAACATTCTTGGCAAATGCTTTCGACTTGGTTTGTCTTCCGCTGGCTCAAGGGTCCATCTGACCACAGATGCCTGGTCTGCAAAGCACGGTCAGGGCAGCTACAGCATGGGTCTCAGCAGGCTCCCACTTCGGGCCGGAATCCAACCTTCATTCCCCGCGGTGACAATGGCAGACTTGCCCTCCAGAACGGATTCCCGTTAAAGGATTTAAAGTTAATTCATTTCAAATACACAGCAGGGCCTCGAAAGTCTGCCTCCTGTATTGTTATTTTTGGTCACTACCTTGGGGCGGGCGTGCATGCCTGCCTGCTGCCCTCCTTGGATGTGTAGTGGTAGCCGTTTCTCAGGCTCCACACCGGATTCCATCCCTCATTCCCCGGCCATTACCCGGGGTCACAAATGGCAGACTTGCCCGCCTCCATATGATTCTCGTGAAAGGAATGTGGTGTCATCTTTGCCCGCCATAACTGGTTCTCGTTAAAGGATTTAAAGTACATTTATTTCAAATACACAGCAGGGCCTCGAAAGTCCTCCTCCTGTATTGTTATTTTTGGTCACTACCTCGGGGCGGGTGGGCGTGCATGCCTGCCCGCTGCCCTCCTTGGATGTGTAGTGGTAGCCGTTGCTCAGGCTCCACACCGGATTCAAACCCCTCATTCCCCGGCCATTACCCAGGGTCACAATGGCAGACTTGCCCGCCTTCACAGGATTCTCATTGTAGCGGTACTGAACAAGTACACAGCAAGTAGAAAATGTAATTTAAAAACAAAACGTAAGCTTTTTAACAATGCCATGGAAAGTTGAGAAGGAAGTCACACATTACCTGACATCACTGAGTGAGGAAGAGCAATCTCGCCATGTTGCGCAGTAGTCCAGCATGGCCGTCACTACACAAACAGCTGTTTGCGGTGCGTTACACAGTGAGATTGGTGTGTCAGTGTGAAGCAGTACTCTAATTACACTCCCTGATTGATGTATACACATGCAAGATGTTTGAAAGCACGTTAGGCCTGCAATTTAGCATTCAATGTGATTTCTGCCCTTAAAACGCTGCTTTGCGTCACATCCAGATTTTTCCCCGGGACTTTTGGCATGTATCCCACTCCGCCATGCCCCCCTCCAGGTGTTAGACCCCTTGAAACATCTTTTCCATCACTTTTGTGGCCAGCATAATTTTTTCTATTTTTCAAAGTTCGCCTCCCCTTTGAAGTCTATTGCGGTTCGCGAACTTTTTCGCGAACCGAACCTTCCGCGGAAGTTCACGAACCCGGTTCGCGAACCGAAAATCGAAGGTTCGCGACATCTCTAGTGTTATCTTCAACACATAATCTTCATAAACTTGCATGAGGTTAAAATATACAGTAACACTATACGCTCACCGGGTAAGGGGGCCAACCCTTTCAGATCAGCTAACAGCGTTTTTGGCCTTGCCAATAGTTTTCCTGCATGCGTCCCAACAGGCTCCTCAGATATCCATGCATATAAAAAGGGAAGACAAACGGACAGAAATAGTGTGATACCGCCTTATCATATAACTTCTATTGCCACCAGTGCTCCCAGTCAGCAACCTCATCACCCAGCGTGCCTCCACCACTCCTACACACAGGACTCTCACCAGATGCGGGCGCCGACCCGTAACAAACCAACAGTATAGCGTATTTGTATGTCAACACTCCAAACTTACGCCAAGTGATACACCTAAGGCTCAAACAAGGTTGTGCATAGCGTAATTCCGTTTTAGGAATATCACATTAAAAAGTAGTGCACTTACAATTTCTTGTATAAAATGCGCATATAAAACAAAATCTCAGGATCCTCCAGCGTCTCACCGACTCCTTAGGCCCCGCCCAACTAGTTTCGTCAATTGACTCATCAGGGGCCCCAAATATTGACTCAAATATAAGTCTATCCAGCAAAGTTTATGGCTGCATTTATGGACCAAGAGGAGTCAATGGCTGCACTTAATAATGCATTGCAGCTATTGACCCCTCTTAATCCCCAAATGCAGCCTTTAATCACCTCCTGCTTTGACCCATCCAAAACCACCTAAAGGGGTGCTGCTCTCCCACCCAGGGTAAACGCAGTGCTAAAGTTATCAGCTTCACTGAACACCCCCCCCACCCACCCATCATCTAAATGGGCACTGTCTCTCACTGTCCGTCCCCCCTGTTTAAACCCCCTTCAGCTTCTCTGACCCCCCAGCGCCTAAGCTGGGAGCACTGCATCGTATCACAGGGGGGGGACAATTTAAGGCAGATGCTTTATGGGCTCTGGCGGGTGGGAGGGGGGGGGATCAGAAAAGCTAACAGCTTTGGTGCTTTGGGGGAAGGGGGGGAGAAGGCACCCCATTCTGGCTATAATTAGGAACATTCAGGACTAACTCACAAATAAGGTGAGCACTATACTTTTGTACTGTAAATCAGTCCTAAATGTCTCTACTTTTAGCAGAGTATATACAGTAAATTACTTTTCTTCTATGTTCCTGTCCCTTACAATAGGCAGTAAAACTCTGAAAGATTTGACAGTTTTTGGACTAGTCCATGTCCTCATGGGGGATCCTACGGGTTTTCTTTATTTTTAAAAGCAATTAGTGAGTGGCAGTCCAACTTCTAAAATATTGTGCAATTGAGGAGAAAGGCTGGCTGACATGTTTGTATAGATCTTTTCCATGGAGGATTTCAGTAAAGGATAAAGGAGATATTGAGAATCCCCATGAGGAGATGCACTACTCCAAAACCTATCAGATTTTTACAATAGGCGACAGCAACATAGGAAAAAAGTAATGCGTAGGCCATTTTACTGGGAGAAATGTACTTCCTATAAGTATGTGTACACATGTATTTTACATTTTGCAATTTTTCACGATAGTGGTCTGTTAAAGCAGCAGGGACAACCATACTATCCCAGGAAAAAAAACATAAGTAAGTAGATACTGTATGTACTCGCATATAAGCTGACCAGTGTATAAGACGAGGTCCCCACTTTTCCTCCAGAGACCAGGAAAAAGTGATTGACTCACTAATATTATAAGCCACAACCCCAGTATAGCCCCCTCCACAGTAGCCAGATGTTCCTCCAGTACAAGTCAGCCCCTCTCCCCATAGCCAGATGTGACCCAGGATCATACCACTGTGTCTCAAGAAGCCACTAGATGGCGTCATAGATATGAGACACAATGATTGCCACAAAGGAAGAATCCACGATCATTGCACCGCTGACACATTGCTTGCATGCTCCACTCCAGAGACGGGGGACACAGTTAGTCTTGAGCAGTGGACTCTGCACACCATGTTGCAGGGGATGGGGGCATGGACACAGCAGGGCACAAGCTATGAACAGGATCACTAGTGCAGAATCTTTACTCTCCTCTGCCAGTAACAAAACCTGCTCCAACATCTGTTTTGCTCCACTTACATATAAGCCAAGGTTTAACTTTTCATCACATTTTTTATGCAGAAAAATAAGGCTTATACACGAGTATATACATTAAGTATTTGTTCTACTTCCATAATATATGTATTGTACTGTCCACGTTTTCAGTGAATTTTCTGTAGTATATAAAGAGAAGACTGTTACAGGCATTTTCCATCTTTACTGCCTCTGACTAAATCCAATCCTGATGTCTGTCATGTCCTCCCTTACTTTCTTATTCTCATAGAAACTGCAAACTGTTATATCTAACTTGCTTTATAAACACATGTGAGCGCAGCATAAATTGCATTTCAGCAGCTTCTGCAGAGGGGGGAAGTGTATTTCCCGCCTCATACTTATGTCACACACTTAACTGCCTTTAGCCAATCAGTGAAGAGCAAGAACATGGAGGGAGAGATAACAAGCTTCCCTCTCCCTGGCAATGTACCAGAAAGGAGCCAGGCTGACTGAGATAAGACTCATTACAAATACACATGTCTGATTATATTGGAAGGCTTGCAATGCAGGGTCAGGTTGCAGACTGCATAATAAACACAGAGGAAAATGGAATTTGACAATCCTGCTTTAATATCTCATTATAATTCATATTTATTTATATTAAATATTTTCCGATATAAAGTAATTATGATGTTCTTCTATGGATTCTCTTTAAGCACTATTGTCAGTATTTGGTTATATCATTTCTTTTTGATTTAAAACAAAGTAGCTTTGGACCAAATAATAAAACTAATACTAATAATAACATTCTTTAGCTTCAAGGGGCATTTTGTGGTTGATTTAGTGTATTTAAATTATACAGCAAGTAAACTTTAACCTTTAAACCATAAATCGCCTGCAAGGGGGAGTTTATATAATAGAGTAGGATACAAGTAATCTGGTTTATGAATAAGAATTATTTGCAACAGTATTTTTCCATTTCGCCGTCCTCATTTCCTCCGGCACAATAATAAAAATCTAGTTTACGTTTATATATAATTAACATCCAGCCCTAATAATATTATTCGGTTATAAAGCTAAGCCCCGGAGAATCAAATAGAGTCAATGTCTGGTTTAGCAATTGGATGATATTTCTAATAGGCTTGTATTAACTTCCAACATCTGTTGTTAATTGCTCTATTGGTGGTAAATTCCGCAGGCTAACAACCATTTCAGTGAAAAATCCCTTCTTCCGTTGGTGATAAAATGTTATCCCGCAGTTTCAGTGGACAACCCTTTGTCATCTGAACAGTTTTATTGCCGACTTTGTTGGACAAAATCGGTGAGCTTGTGGTTTAGTCCCATAAATGATTTCAGCGCCTTGGACAGCGAGGATACATAGGCTAACATAAATCTGGCTTCTCCTCTGTGAGTGGTGCTGAAATTGTTTGCTATGCTAACCTATCGGGCTTATTGAATGGAACATAGGAAGGAACATTAAGGGATATCTATCAAGACAGCAGCAAAGAAAACGGGAGTAAATATGGAGCAATGGCTAGGGTTGGTTTTCTGGAAAGGCCACCAAGGCCCGGGCCTTGAGCGGCAGCTGGCCAATGGCGGCTGGACATGGAAAAGGGATTTCCGCATATGGAAGAAGAGGTTGCAAATGCAATACAGAGGTTGCAAATAAAGAGCAATACGTGGAAATAGGGAGCTGCTGCCCAAGATAACTGTTTAGAACTGAAGGAGGCTGCTGTACATGAATATTAGATATGAAAGAGGGGGCTGCATAAGGAATAGGAGGGGGTGCTGCACATGGAAGGGAAGCTGCAAGAACAATGGGGCCAATATAGAGCAATGGGTCAACTCAAAACAACCATTCAGAATTTCCTTTTTTTTTTTCGAAGAAAACTGGAGCACATATGCTGCAACGTACTAGAACAACCAATAGTAATTTGTTTTTCTTTACACAACTAAAGCCTAATTGGCTTCTTTCAGCAACTACAGGTTTGCTCTTCTGTTTTCTTTGCGCCTGTACTAGTAAATGAGCCCCAACATTGATGAAAGGTGAAAGAATTAATTAAAACCTTGTTCCTGGCATGAATATTTTCATATGCCTGTGCGAGATCCGCAAAGCCAAATTTTTAGTAGATTTCTGAGATTTGCAAAGAACATACATCTAACGATGTTTAAGTGTACCCGAGGTGAACCTTGGGTCAACAAATGGACACTTACCTAAGATATAGATAGCCTCTGCATCCTGTAAAGGCTTCCCACGCCATCCCCTGGACCACAGACAGATGCTGCTCGTGGACCTCGAAAGATATCTGATGAGCTTGTTGGGTTTCTGATTGTGGCCACGCTCCTCTTCATGGGCCTGCACAGTTAGCTGGAGAAATTCAAACACAAGTGGCTCTGGTGCTGTTTTAGACATCCGTGGCACAGGAATATGGGGAAACAAAAACGCCTACAGACGTCCACAGCAGGCAGAGGTAGTATTATACTAAAATACCTTTACACGTCTGTGGCATTTTGATTCGAAAAAACAGAACAGATATAGAAGTCGACAACAATCTAAGGGTTAGGTATATTATGATTATTCACAATTTAAAGTCAGTGTTACAAAAGAGATAATGACCTTTCCCCTCCTCTGGGTCCGCTTGGTAGCACTTTTGTAATAAGTAGTTTTAATATTTTAATCGAGTAATCTAGATATGTGATGATTTGAGCTCTCTGCATAGCGAGGGCCCTGCTATGAAGGGAAGGATAATTATCTATATTGGATGTGACGCGATTGAGATATCAAAGCTATGGATCAATTATATATGTGATATTGATAAGCTTGATTGAAAGAAATCTTCTATTATCTAGCATAGGGGAACTGGGCTTTAGTGGTGATCTTAACATAAGACTTTATTCACGATGTCTGTAAAGTGAACTTCCCCCTCACTTGGAATGTTCAGGCTAACCTTCCCCCATAAAGGTAATAGCATGTGGTTTCCATCATTGGGGGCAGGGTATGCATTCCCCAAGCCATAGTAGAACAATGAAGCTGTTAGAATTCTGGATTTAACTAGTTTGACCATGCGCTTTGGGATAAAGGAACAGTTAACTGAAATAGCTAGATTCAGTAGTCGACCAATAGAGACTACAGCATTATTTAATTGGACCAATCACAGAAAGCATCGTGTTATACTGTGGGTCCATCCCATTTTAGTTATACAGGGTACTGAGGCGGGAAGGGGTCACTTTTTCCTTGTCCCTTCAGCTTTACACACTTACACACACTCACACATGCACACAGACACATCAACAGACATGCAGACATACAAGCCAATACAATAAGCTTTTTATTAATATACTTGCAGATTACTCAGCAATCAATTTGTTCATCTTTTGTAATCATTTATAATGTAACTAAGATTTGTACCTTTATTGATTTATTTTTGAATATCCATGGAAGTTCAATAATGCTAAATAAACAACCACATCCTTTTAAATGATTTACTCTGGTCTCTGAAAGACTTTGTTCTTAAATTACAAATCCCACATTTAACAACTTTCTATAAGTAAACAAAATACAGGTTGCCTCATAGACATTCTCACTCAGGGACGCTGCTAAGGCATCACAGGAGGGACATCAGCATGGGGCCCGAGATGAGGCTGGGGCCCAAACAGTGGCAGTGTCACTCTCTTGCACATCCTGGCTGCGGTCGATCACAAACTGCAGCTGGGGCATATATGGCGCTGCCACTCAGGTAGTTGAGCAGAAAACACAGTGCTGATCTGTCAGTCTGTTGTGGATGTGGAATTAAAGAGGAACTCCAGTGAACATTTTACTGTTGGCAGGTGATGTAGCTGCTGCATGGTTTTTGGCAGTTGGAAACAGCTGTAATGGTGGACATACATGGTACAATTTTTTCATCAAATCTTACCATTCTATGTAGTAAAAAGGTAAATTAAGTGAATATACTGAAAGGATAATTTAGGCAGTGCCCTTATATTACATAGAAATGGTAAGATTGCATGAAAAAATTGTACCATGTATGGCCACCATAACAGCTATTTTCCACAATGCAACAAGGTTCACAGACAGGAAACTGCCAAAAAAAGTTTGAACTTTTCTTGTGGGAGGGGTTTCTTGTGGGAGGGGTTTCACCACAATATCAGTCATACAGCACCCCCTGTTTGGGAAAAGGAATAGATTTCTCATGTAAAAGGGGTATCAGCTACTGATAAAGGTACATTTTTGGTCGGAGTTTCTCTTTAAGAGGGGCAGTTCAGCGGAGAGGGGGAGGGGACTTGGGGTGAAACCATTTGGGCCCCCACCAGAATATATGCAGGGGGGAAGGGTCTGATTAAAGAAGAGCACTGGCCAATTTGTGTGTGTGTCGAAGGGGGTGGGGGGGGGGGGCAGCTCTTCCCAGTATGGTGCCCAGAAATTTCTGATGGTGGCCCTGTTCCCACTCATGTAGGACATAGAAGCAGAAAAACGACAGTTCATGTGACCAATATTTCCACTGCTGCAGGAAAAATAATAGCCGAGTTGATTTTGTACATTAATCCAGCTATCTCAATGGGCACCTAGGAATATTTTTTCTTTTGAAGAAAAGTAAAAAAAAAAACTGGGATTGAGCTTCAATGAAAAGAGCCTCTAATGGGGCATTATCCGTTAATAAACAAGATTGCTGAAGTTCCCCTTCAGGTAGAAGATTGTTAGCATAAGAGGAGAGGAAATGAACTGTTCACCTAAAATAACAAATTTGTTGAATATCAACATGCAGGAAATTAAAAATACGCACCTCCCTGCTCCAAAAGGTGCTAATCAATTTCTGCTTAGGATACTTGTTTGAAACCGTATCAGAATGGCATATTTTGAAGAAAACTGCAGTCTTATTTAAAAATCACTACATTATGTAAAAAAAAAACACGTGACGAACTTGAGTTTAATTTTTCTCCCCCGCAATTGCCAGTAATTTAAATTGAATTAAGGGCCTTTTGGAAACTAATTATTATTTTATTAAAATTAATACATTTTAATTAAGTTAAATAACATTTTTACAACATTAATTTAAATGCATATTTAAGCATTTTTACATTTTTAACTAATTCATTGTTATAAAGATTTGTTAGATTTTGATGGATTTTGTAGTATGTATTTTTCCTTCCTGTTTTATATATTTTTTTTCTTTTTGAAATATGGCACACTTCACAAATTTGCGTGTCATCCTTGCGCAGGGGACATGCTTATCTTTTCTGATTTGTTCCAATTTTAGTAAATGTCCTGCAGAAGCGAAGACTCCTTCCTGTTTTCTACTTGTTTTACTGTTTTTACAATTGTTCTCCTTTAATTTTTCATCTTGCATTTAAAATAACTTTTCAGCACTTTGCAGCTAAAAAAAAGTACCAAAAAGGAGGTGAAAAAGTATTATCAAAATTATTCTGAGTATTTTCTTTCTTGCTGGGTATTTAAAAGACATTTCATTGCCAATTTTAAAAATATCATCTAGGAGAAAACTAAGGAGAAAAAAATAATTGCAAATGGACCTTTATCATAAAATGCATTTTAAATCCACAGCAAGCAAGAAAATACACAAAATCAATTTGAAAAATACTTTTCCTACTACTTTTAGTACTTTTTTAATTGTGAAATGCTGAGAAGTTATTTTTAAGAGCAGATGAAAAAGTATCACCTAAGAGAAAACTTAGGTGAAAAAGCGAATTGCATATGCGCCATTATATCATATAAAAAATGCATACAGTACATCAACTTAAGAGTAACTGTCAGGCTGCAGAAGCTAATTTAAACCTCTATTCTCCTGTGTTAAACAGTTTAGAAGGAAGCCCAAAAGCCATTAGTGAAGATACAAATCTCAGTTACCTTTGATGTGTGCTTATCAGCAAGGCTGTTAAAACCCAAGAGGACGCAAGCCGCATACTATACTGCAAAGCATTCTGGGGCCCTCCCCTCGGCTGATAATGAGACGTTACAGCAGCTTGTAATCAGTCCAGCGCGTAGCACTGATAAATCTCTGGGCAGAGTACACTGCAGGAGTCAGCTATTATTCCTAGCCACATGGCTCATTAATATTCACTGCACACTGTGTTGTTCAAGTACGAGCTTATCTGTGATCAGGAAGCAGGCAGGACATGACGACACATTTGACAGAAAAAAAAGGAGCCTGCCATGAGCTGTCAGGAGCATCTATCTCTGCATATACTATATACAAATTCTGTGAAATCCAAACGTGGACAGTGAAATGCATATGTAATGTAAGTACAGCCAATCTTTAGCTACTGATATATGTGTTTATTTTCTCTGAGACCTTATACCTAACAGCTCCTCTTTAATATTTAGTCTATGCATAATATTAAATTCAATTTTAATTAGGCTACAAGTGTAGGTGTTAGGGAACAAACAAGTATTGTACAGAATACCACAGTTTGCAGAACACTGACACTGAAACAGGAATTGAAGTGTACAAAAGGTGTTTGTTATAAAACAAATCATGCAAACATGATGCAACCATATGCAAACAATATATACAGTGAATATCCTGCAAACCAAACAAAACAGTGTGCACACATACAACCAAAACCCCTATCTATCTATCTATCTATCTATCTATCTATCTATCTATCTACAAACAGCGTGCAGGAGATATATACAAATATGTACAAAGCAAAGATATACAATAGCGCGGTATCGCAGGAAGCAGGCAAAGACAGGTCAAGATGGAATATCAGGGACAGCAGCGGTGAATCAATACAAGCAAGGCACAGAGGAATGAACAGAAGCAGAGCCAAGGCAAGCAAAGCTTCAGCAACAGGAAATCAGATCAAAGGACAGAGTACAGGATACCAGGTAATCAGAGGTGTCCAGAGACTTAGACCTACAATGAGCGAAGTTCTGGCAATGACTTGGAGGAAGGGGCAGACTTATATAGTCCATGAAACAGGAAGCAGCTGGAGGTACTTGACAACAGTCCCATTAGTGGCATCTGCAGGCCAGACACAGAACTGCAAGTCTCTTGCATAAGTAGCACACGGCCACCCGCTGGAGGAAGGCAGAACTACAGGGCTGTTACATTTCCAGAAATGCCCTCTGCTGGTGGCACAGTGAAGGTTCAAGGTAGTTCCAGTGAATACTGCCACCAGCAGGCATGAGAAGACAATGCAATATTCCTAACAGTAGGAATAAGAGGGGTTAGGGTGTGGTGGGAAGTAGAAGGGAAAAGAAAGGGGGTATGGGTGTTGGGTATTTTGACTAAAACAATTAGTTTAACTACTTTTTGCAAAATAGCCATTTGAAAAAAGTCCCTTTTTCTCTTTTCAGTGCAAAACAAATGTTTTAAAATGATCTTTTTTGCAGGGTAGAGGATCGGTATATTGGGGGGTGGGGTACGTTCAAGTGGCCACGCACATGGCCATTTTCCACCTCCTACGGGCGGTCAAGATGTAATAGAATAAATATTTTCTTTAAAACACTATTTTGAGAAGACTACAGTTCCACAACCTCATTCTAAACAATCCACACTTTATCTATGTTACGCTTGGTGGTATATTCTCCACAGTGAGCACGTGGTGTATATCCTGACGAGAAGGAGGTACACACGCTTGCACAAGGAACCAGGATATCCCCAGTTTAGTGGAGGAGAGGACTGACTCTAACAGGAGATGTGGTGCACAGAGCAGACGTAGATCCGAACAGCCACAAACAATCCTTCCACTATAGTGGCTCAGCGCAAGGTAGCGCTGAGCGCATAAACCAGAACTCAGAGGATCAGGACAGGTAACAGAATCAACGCTTGCTTAACTAGTCACTCCTTAAGTGACAGCAAGCGTCCATAACAAGACAGACTGGAATGAGGCAGCCAATGCGATTGCAGCGGTGGCGTGCCTCACAAGGACAGGACAGAATAGTCGGGAAATAGAGTCAAAGAAGGCAGACGTAGTACATACAAATATACAATAGGTACGATTTCCTAGCGTATTACGATTACAGCTATCAATGAACTACAAACGACTAACTGACATATGTATATATCGGCGATAAACCGATATACGACATAAGCAAGGAACACTAACTAAGAACTGGAGCAGGACTAGGAAGGATTCACCACTTCTACGCAGAAGCGAGCGCAATCCACGCAAGGCAACAGGAACAGGACTGACTAGCTAAGCACGGGTGATCACGATACGCATAACCTACTAAAACGTGCTGAAAGCTGACTGACTGAACACAGGATATAAACATTTCTTGTAGGTATATATCAGCGACACTGATGTATTAACGTAACACGAATACAAGGAAAATAAACACGCTAGTATGCGTATATATTGGCGATGAACCGATATATGATGCAAGACTAGCAAGGTAACAATTACTGATAACAAGAGCTGAACTGGAAGGACTCACTGACCCCTTCGCAGGAGTCAGTGCAGTCCACATGAGATCTAGGAACGGGGGGCCTCGGACAGAGTAACAGACAGAATCTGAGACTATGATAGCCCATAGAACACTGCAGGAAGCAGTCCTTTATACTGAGGTCATCCAATGGGAGCAGACATGCAGATTCCCACACAGGTGAATGGTAATCAATCACAGGCTGACAGCAGGAAAGGGCAGACAATGATATGCAGCCTGCAAGAAAGGGATTGCAGCTCCATTGCAACAGACAATGTTTGTTTTCACAAAAGCATAGTAACCTGTCATTAACTTCAGAGCGACTGCAGATGGAATCAACGCTCAGTGTAAGCGCACGCAAAACAATGCGAGCAAATGCACGCAAAGAAATCAAAAACTGCTTGTCTTCAGTAAAACTGCAGCCAGCAGTACATGCTGCAGAAGTGATCATAACAATCTATTGCACATATAAATCATAATATGTTAGTGTGTGTCCAACAAAAAGGTATTCGCAATTATAAAAGTTGTTCTCACTATTATTAACATTATTTTCAAAATGTTTCTAATGTGTAAAATGGCATGTCAATCAAGAGACTGTGTACCTCTGTATACATTTAACCCCCTTTAACCTTTACCCCTTTCTTACCTCTATAGTTCCCTTTCCACCTCTTACCCTTGTTTGTCCCTACTTCTCCCATTTGCTTTGTCTATTTCAGCATCACATAACACTTTCACTTTGACATTTGTAAAGTTTTAGGAAATGTTGTTAAAAATTAAAATTAAAAGTGTGCCCTTCTCCTCCTAGGCCTTTTTGAACCACTTTTCTTCATGCAAGCTGCTATTGCCAGAACAGCTGAACCTGTGTGCATGGGCCTTCACCTCCTGAACAATACCAGCCAGTGTGGATCGTGACATGCAAGTCAGCAAGAAGGTACCAGAAACCTCCCTTCCTTTTGAAAAAAAAAAAACCTTTGTCCACTCAAAGGACAAGTGCTCAACTCCATTTCTAGTGCCCAAAAGGAGATGGGGTAACTATCACTAAACATGGGAAGATAGGCTCTGTGGGGGAGGGGGAGACTTTTGATGGGATCAGAAAGTTCCCATTTAATAAAGGGGCTTCCAGATAGTCAACCATCAAGCGATATGAAAGGAGTATCAGGGATTAATGTCCCTTACCCATTCCCAAATTAGTTAAAAGACAAGACACCATGAAAATAACATAATAAATAAATCATATAATAATAATAACAATACATAAAAATACTATGATACCAAGCTGTTATCGAAGTCTACCAAACTCACAAAATCATTGTGATGCTCTAGAGCAAACCCAACCTGCAAGGGGTCAAGGGATTAAAAATAGTGGGGAGGGGCACACACTGAGTATATAGTAGAAAAAAAATGTAACCAAACTCTTGCACAGCACACAATGGAAAGTCTTTATTCCACATATAGTTGCTAAAGAAATATACTTCTCTTCTTTGTATGTTTAGCTAAATCAACATGTCTAATTAGTTAATAGCAGCCATGAACAGACTGCAGGAGGGTTCAGCTCTCCCCACACAGTAATCACTAAGGCTTAACCCTTTCAGTGGTCCTTGCAAAAGTGAAACCAAGTTAAAAATTCAGGTTTTGTTAAAGGATTTCCATAAACTGTACTGAAGACATTTTTTTAAATAAAGGTTATTATACCGTGGTTAATCTTTTAGAGCAGGGAGGAAGTTATGAGTTCAGTTTCACTTTAAAATGCGTTAAAAACAATTTTGTGTAGTGCAATGAGGCACCATCCCAGGCTTAGAGAGAGCGCTTATTTTTTTGTTAAACAACATGTAAAACATCTGACATCATAAATTGAGTCAGCTCGTAAAATTGGCGGCTGTTTGAAACTGACAGCATTATTGGCATGTGAGCTTTTCATCACCGGACCATGTGGAACTATATACATTTACCTGATTATCGGCTTCTGCAACCTTCGCTAGCGCACAACACTAGGGATAGTTGTAGCTGCACCAGGCCCCGCTTCAAGGGAATATAATTAAAGAGTAACTGTTAGCCCCCAAAGTGAAATTTAAATCTCTATAGCAATGTTTTATTTAGTATTTAAGTGAGCCAAAAAGCCAATGCAGAACTTAAAAATCAATGTAATTTTTATACTATGTAGCCTTTAGGACAAGCTCCGGACGCAAAGCCGCATATCAGATGCTGCTTCAGCATGCAGAGCATGCCTATGTCTCCCCGACCCCCCTCTCCCCCCCAGGACCAGGTGCCGATCTATTCTCACATCAAACAGCTGACCGCTCTGACACGGAGAGAGAGCGGGAGCACTTCCAGCGCCGCCACCGCAGAGCAGCCGCCGCCGAGTCACATGTGATTCTCTCACATGTGAGAGAGATGCACGGCGGCGGCTGCTCTGCGGTGGCGGCGCTGGAAGTGCTCCCGCTCTCTCTCCGTGTCAGAGCGGTCAGCTGTTTGATGTGAGAATAGATCGGCACCTGGTCCTGGGGGGGAGAGGGGGTCGGGGAGACATAGGCATGCTCTGCATGCTGAAGCAGTATCTGATATGCGGCTTTGCGTCCGGAGCTTGTCCAAAAGGCTCCATAGTATAAAAATTACATTGATTTTTAAGTTCTGCATTGGCTTTTTGGCTCACTTAAATACTAAATAAAACATTGCTATAGAGATTTAAATTTCACTTTGGGGGCTAACAGTTACTCTTTAAAAACATGGCAGCCCACAGGCTGAACTTTTAATTTTTTTTTTTCATATAATTAAAAAAAAATTGATACAAAAAAGAAAAGAAGAAAACAGAATAAATAATAAAAAAATAACATGAGCTTTTAATGTTATCACCATTACGGTACACAAAGGTCTGTATCAACAAGGTATACAATATCATTCATTTTGGTTATCAGAGATTTTTATTTACAGAAAGTTCAGGTGTAGTGACAATGATAAATAGAATTACATTCTATCCCAACAAGACGAGTACAAAAGGTAAAGGCACGGAAAAATGCGGGGTATTCAAAACACAGGTCAAATAATAGAACCTTTTCAGATTTATTATTATTTTCTCTTGAAGACTCTAACTATAGTCTGTGGAATTCAAAGAGAATGATTACAATAACGCTGGTTGTTAACCTTTGAATCAAGTCAGGCAAGCGTTCCGGAGCACAAAAGGAAAATCTTAAATTATAGCAATACGACTTACATCTACAGTAAAATAAAAGCGTTTACAATAACTCGCGTACATTTGAAGTGTTTGTTTACTTGGACTGAAATGTGTTTAAAACAAGGCTCTGATTAATTATAAAATAAACTTGTGTAACCATAGTGCTGATAGATCTATAGGTCGGTGAACAATCATTATAAATATGGGGACAATTAAAAATGATAATAAATTCCACTGAAATGTCTCCACCCTCCGACCTTTAATTCAAATCTGTTATACAAACATGCAAATAGAAGCTCAATAATTCACTGTAAAGCATTTCATGTATTAATGTAATTCAGTCTAAAATGCAGAAACAAGAAAATGCACAAAGATTACTGAGCATTAGAGATGGTTGGAAAATTCAGATTCCCCAGTTTCCAATGAGAAATCGCGTTACCAGGACTAAAATCGGTATGCGGAAATTGACATTCTGGAAATTTCCGTAAATGCCGCATTACTGCAACTCAGAAATTTTAGCTCAATCACAGAACTCGGAAGCATTGGCCCAATCACAGAGAATATGGAATTGGATTACTGTAGTAATTTTAGGCCAATCAGAATACTTTGGAAATATTAAGCCAATCTTGAAATGCAGATTTTTTTCAGCGGAAATCGGGTTAGCGCAGTAATTTTAGGCCAATCAGAAGACTTCAAATTGGTATTAGGTCAATCGGAGAATGCAGTTGTTAATCGGAAATGTGGTTTCTGCATAATAGCGTACATGACATACCGGTCCACATGGTCCATAATATGGGGGCTTTGTAAGGGAGGGGCGACAAAGCCTCCCCTTCTCCTACAGAGCCCTTTTCCAGATCATGGACATTGTCACGATTGTGGAACTTTCCCCGTGATCAGCGCACAACGCGTGCGCTGACACGGCGGAGATCCTCCACAAGCGTATAATTTGCAGGAACCCAGCAAAAGGTGCTACGCACCTGTAGAGGGAAATTCCTGTCGGCAGATGGCGCTGGGGAGTGCAGAGGAACCAATCCTCTGTACCTCCACAAGTGCCAGACAGGAATTGTACGAAGCGCAGAATGCAATCGCAAGAGAGGCGATTGTGAATGAGATTGAGCAAAAGGGATAGGTTGTATGTGTGTGCGCCAATCCAGTCGCCACTCCGCGACCGCACACACACAACAGCAGATACGAAATAGGAACGCGATCGCGAGAGGTGCGATCGCGAGACGTGACACAAGGCAGAACAGAATAGAATACAAGGGTAGCAAAGGCACAGCAAATACAATAAGGAGATACGGAAAATAATAACCGCTAGCTAACCGCGAACACCGCACTCATTCGCAACAGTGCACGCGGTTATGCGCGATCTCCACGTGATAAGCACAATAGAGACAAGCACGCCTAACTAACCATAAACAGACAAACATGAAACAGGGGACGCGAGCGCTTGCTTAACGGTTACCTCACCGAGCCTGTAGCAAGCGCAGCGGACAAGACAGACACACGAAAAACAAGAACTAGGCAGGAAGGATCCACCGCTCTTCCGCCAGAGCAAGTGTGATCCAAGCAGGAACATAGATCAGAAAGATCCACAGCCGCTAACGCTAGCGGCTAGTGCGATCTCAGCAAGACAGAACGATTCGCTATCAACCGCCGTTGGTGACAGCGCAATCGCGACCGACAAGACAGAACAGAAGGATCCCCAGCGCTCGCACAAAGTAGCTAGCGCGATCCCAGGAAACAGAACAGAAGGATCCCCAGCGCTAGCACAAAGTAGCTAGCGCGATCCCAGGAAACAGAACAGAAGAGATAGCTGGTAGCAACCGCTGCACCAGCTATACTCCAAGAACATAGATCAGAACCATTTCCTGTCAACCACCATAGGGACAGGACAATGGCAAACAGGCAAGACAAGACAGAACAGGCAATACAGATAATACAACCTGACTGGGCTAGAAGGGGAGCCAAAATCAACCCCCAGGAATTAACTATACTAGATAGCAATGGCTGACACTCCAGCAGTGTCCATCAGGAACTGAGCAAGGAAGGGAAATGACCAGCAAAGCATTCTGGGAAACATAAAGCTCTTATAGTGCCAGTCATCAAAGAAGGCAGGTAGGGGATTTGCATAACGAATGTATGCAAATTCCCCAGCAAGAGAACAGAACAGAAACTTGCAATGAAAAGACAGGTCTCTGTTCCAGAGACCTGCAGCCCACAGACTAGAGGAATGGACAAACAGCTGTCTGCCTGTGCAGCCAGCTGAGCGGATCATCACAGACATGTCTCTTCCTACCTCCAGTTATGTTTTTCTGTAGGTTTTACATAACTACCATTTTTATCTCTGGAAATGGACCTACCCAGATCGTATGCTATTTCTTGAGAAGACCGTACACAATTCTACCAAACTGATCCGATGTCTTCTTTTTTTTTCTTTTTTTTTTTTAATAAAAAATATGCATTGTAAAGAAAAATGTTAATTTTTTTGTTTTTTGGATTGATAAATTGAGATTTGAGAATTATTACAATAAATATCTGCTTGGGTGTATTGGAAAAAAATAGTAAAAATACAAAACTGCAATGCTTTATTTGATTTTTTTCTTCATTTGTGGAAAAACACGTACAGTATATTGGTTAGATTTATCAAATTATTTGATGAAGTGGAAAAGTAGATCATATTTCTGTAGCTGCGCCCCCCCAACTCCCTCCCCCGAAAAAAAAATAATCATGTGTGGCCTTTACATAGTGACTAGGTTAATGCCATTGCCTGCATGCTGTGTTTACAGTGTTTGATATTTAAAAGTTTTTTGGGAGTAATTAGAGAGCAACCAAGCAACTCGGGTGACCCAAACCACTAGGAAAGTATAGGGGACTATAAGAGACTGAAAAGCCCTCCTACTAAAATTCAATTTGTGTTGTGATTTGCATTCTTAAGACAGAAGGTACTTGTGATAATTCAGCTATAAGTGAACATTTGTGGTTACCCACAATGCACTTCTACTGATTATGCAAATTATCTCTTTATGCCCCTGTAGCAAGGCTTGCACCCAGAACCGCTGGTGTATAGCAAGCCTATAGCTTTACATTTTACAGAGCCGCATCAACCCCACATGCAGACAGCCTGTTTCGGGCGTTTGGTCTTCATCAGTACATGGCTGATATGGCTGTATGGGATAGGGGCTTGGACCAGTACAACAGAGTTACCAAGCAGCTCGGGTGACCAAACCACTAGGAATTTATAGGGTGATAAAAGAGATCGAAAAGCCCTCCTACTAGAAAGCAATGCTTGGTGTGATTTGCCACAGATTTTCACTTAAACCTGAATTATTGCAAGTTTCCTTCTGTTTTACGAAGGCAAATCTCACCAAGCATTGCTTATTAGTAGGAAAGCTTCTGGGTGGTAAAAACAAACAAACCAAGCTATAGCTTTCATTGTGATAAGTAGTTATTAAGTTATTGGCGAATGTATGGGAGGAGCGTGAGTGTGATTGCTCTGGTCCAGAAGGGGAAAACCCTTTAGTAGGGATTAGGTTCCCTTTAAATTGATGTCTCAACTGCCTTCCTAGTGGTTGTGCGACAATCTGGGTTTGTGAGTACCATTTTATCTCTCAGACTCTATACTTAAAGCGGAACTGAAGACTCCTTAAAAAAAAAGAGTGGCTTCTGCCAGCCCCCTGCAGTCGACCTGCGCCCACTCTGTTTTAAAACGATCCTCCATTCCCCCGCTGCGCAGGCGCAGTAGAGATTTTCTCGCACTGCGTCTGCGCAGGGTGCTCCTGGCTACGGGAATGCACACGAGGATACGCGTGGCCAGTGTACAGTGGACATCCACCTAGAAGTTGGCTTCCACTGCGTGAAGAAAAGTGAGCTGCAGCAGAGGAACGGAGGATCGTTTTGAAATGGCTTGGGCACAGGTCGGCTGCCAGGGAGCTGCCAGGGGCCCGAGGTAAGTGAAACTCTTATTTTTTAGGGAGTCTTCAGTTCCGCTTTAACATTTTTCAGAAACACATTTTACATTTGAATATATCTTCTGGTTTTGATGCCTGGGGTCTTCTTTTCTTACTGTTTCTCTTTCTGCGATGGAGAAACCTTGGTATGCATGAGGAGAGCATGCAGACTCCATGGGCTGGATTCACAAAGCAGTGCTAACCCAGTTAGAGACTTTAGGCATGATAACCATTGCACCACGCTGGTGAAAAGTCAGTTTAGGTGTGATAAGTTTAGGCATGCTAAGTTTAGGCATGCTAAGTTTAGATAAGTTCAGATTTCACGCAAAGTCCCGCACGCAAAGCAGCGCCATTAAACTCTATGCGAAGTGCACCAGACTTTGCTAGCGCAAAACCTTTGATCAGCTGTGCACTGCGGTGCTAACCTAGTTGGGGCTAAACTTATCATGCCTAAACTTATCACACCTAAACTTAACATGCCTAAACTTATCACACCTAAACTTATCATGCCTAAACTGAGTTTATGCATGATAAAGGGCTTTTCACCAGCGTGCTAACTGTTAGCACCGCTTTGTGAATCAGGCCCCATGTCTATAATGCCCTCGCTGGGATCTGAAGTTGAGACTCCGGCACTACAAGTAAACAATAACCCTCTATATGCCACCCCTGATGTGATATAAGGACATCGTTGTAAGTTCATTGTTAATGGGTTCGTCACATGTTGATTTTTGCAGGGCGCTAAGCAATGCATCTGCTCATATGTTTCCTTATAGATTAAAAAATTCCTACTTGCTTTTATCATCCGCAAGGCGCCACGCTGCCTCCCGGTACAGTGAGACAAACGCCTTACATCTGCAGAAATATTTTCAATTCCTAGCAATTACTCTGCAGATTATTAATAACAATTACAGAATAATGATCACTGTCTCTGCATCTATGCGGCTATGAGGAGTGTGAAAGGCATGCAAAGTACATTACGGCGCCTCTAAATCTAATACGGAACAAGGAACTATCAATAACAATTATGTATATTGCGTTGTTTTCAATACAGAAGCAGCAAAACTACTGCAATGGTAATCTGTACACGGCTAAATGAAGCTGTTGGAAAATACAAGATGAGCACGCCGGGGACCAATTTATATTGTGATCCGCTGCATTGACCTTCTCCATTCTATACCATGAGATAGACTAAAATTAAAGAAGTCATACTTGGTTAGCTTACTTAAAGCAATGCTGATAAATCGTTGGCGGAGATAATCTCAGGATTAGGGAGTTCTTTCTGTTAGCTGAGGCCCCGCTATGGGCACAGGTGTAAATATACCATTCGATGGCTTAGCGAGCAGAGAACATTTTTTGCATGAAGTCAGTAGGGGCTTAACCTTTTACCGAACGTGACTGCGGCGGCAGCCCCAGGACCGCCTAATGCTGATTGGCGTAAAGTCCTGGGATGGGGATTTGCAGGTGATTGTGCGCACATCTCCACATGGATGACGGAGCTCTGCCATCTATTTACATGGTACAGCGCTGCGATCTAAGGCAGAGCTGTACTGGGGACAGCCATGTGACACGGCTGTCTCCCTGAGACACTCAGGAGTGATGGCCGATCGCTGTCATTGGCTGTCTGGCTGATTGTGGGAGGGAGAAAAAAAAAATAGAACAATTTATTTTAAAAATAAACCAAAAAATATTTGCACAAAAAGAAATAAACATTGGGGGAGCGATCAGATCCCACCAACAGAAAGCTCTATGTGTAGGCAGAGATGGGGGGGGGGAGGAAAATCACTTGTGTGCTGAGTTGTACGGCCCTGCAGCAAGGCCTTAAAGCTGCAGCGGCCATGTGTGTGTGTGTGTGTCAGAAAATAATGGTGCATAGTGCCGATGTTTAAAAATGGCGCTGCATTGAAAATATAGCCTTAACGTTATTTAGCAACATCAATGTTTAATTATGGTGCACAGACGAAAAACTAATTGAAAGGTTAAATTATTAAGCGGCATATCGCTAATTATCATTTTACTGTCTTTAACATTAATTAACCCACCGCGAGGAGGGTTGCACCGGCTGCTGGCTCATTCACTGACACAATTTCCTCGTATGCGACGGCTTCTCAAGTTTCAAAATAGGCATCAAGAGGGAAGAGAGAGGAGTGCACGGGTGGAGAGTGGACACGTTAGTCCTGCCACCTCTGCCGTCTAGGAAAAGCAGATCCTGGCTGGGATGAGGATGGTTGGCACAGCGCGGGGATGATGCTGGCGGGAGGAGAGTGCAGCAGCAGGAGCCGGAATGCCACGCAGGCAGCAGTGTGCTGGGTCACCCACACGGGATTGGCTGCCTGACCACTTCCAGCGCCACTAGACAGCGGGCACTGCCAGCCACCAGCCTGGAGCATTATGCACAAGGTCAAAAAAAAAAACCCAGTGGCATCACGGTGCGCCATTGTTCATATGCGCCATTTTTGACTGGACATTATATATATATATATATATATATATATATATACACACACACACACGTACAGTACAAAAATGTATAAACAAAATCAGCACACTAAAGAATAGTCAGACAGGCCAAGATCAATAATCAGAATATCAAAAATAATGCAGGCAGTGAGCAAGAGAGTAGTGAGACAAAGCAAGAAGTTGATGCCAGGAGATCAATGTAAAATACAGGAGGCAAGGAACTAGGAACAAGGTAGAAGGATAGGTGTAACGATTGTGGAATTCTCTCCATGATCAGCGCACAGGATGTGCGCTGACACTGCGGAAATCCTCCACAAGCGTATAATTTGAGGGAACCCAGCAAAGGTGCAATGCACCTGTAGAGGGAAATTCCTGTCGGCAGGTGGAGCTGTGGAGTGCAGAGGAACAGCTCCTCTGCCCTGCCACAGACGCCAGGCAGGAATTGCACGAAGGGAAGAAACGTAGGGCAAGATAGCCCTGAAAGAGAGAGACCAAAGCGACAGAGGGTATGTGTGTCCACCAATCTAGTCGCCACCCTGCGACGATGAACACACAACCATGAAGATCAGGTGAGAAGGCAATCGCCAGAGATAGCGATTGCTAACAGCGACACAAGACCGAATAAGCACAGATGAAGAATGTATGTATGTCCACCAATCTAGCCGCCAACCTGCGACGGTGGACACACAACAGAGGAAACCAAGTGAGAACGCAATCGCAAGAGAAGCGATTGCGAAAGAGAATGAGCACACTGATAGAATGTATGTATGTGCCCCAATCTAGTCGCCAACCCGCGACGGTGCACACACAACAGCAGAAACAAAGTAGGAACGCAATCGCAAGAGAGGCGATTGCCAGAGGTGACACAAGGCTTAAGCAAGACAGGGCATGAGAGTAGCAAAGGCACAGCAATCATACAATGAGAAGATAAGGAAAATAACAAACTCTAACTAAACGCGAACACCACACTCATTCGCAACAGCGAACGCGTTTACTGCGCGGTCTCCGCGTGTTAAGCACAACAGAGACAAGCACGCCTAACTAACCACCGCCAGACAAACATGAAACAGAGGACGCGAGCGCTTGCTTAACGGTTACCTCATCGAGCCTCCAGCAAGCGTTCGTATCAGACCAGACAGATACACGAAAACTGGTGAGAGATACGATCCACTGCTCTTTCCGCCAGAGCGAGTGCGATCCAAGTAAGGCAACAGAGCTAGCAGGATCCCCTGCTCTTTCCGCCAGAGCAAGTGCGATCCAAGTATAGCAAGAGAGCTTAGCAGGATCCACTGCTCTTTCCGCCAGAGCGAGTGTGATCCAAGTATAGAAACAGAGCGAGCTGGATCCACGGCTCTTTCCGCCAGAGCAAGTGCGATCCAAGTGCAGCAAGAGAGAAAGAACAGGCAATACAAATAATACAATCCTGACTGCTCTAGCAAGAATGCCTAGTGCAGTCCCAGGAATTACTCTAGGCTAATCTTCAAACAATAAGCATGGCTGACACTCCAGGAGTGTTTCACAGGACAAACCCTTATGACCAGCCACTTACTGTGGAATAACATGGTATATATAGAGCAAGCCTACAAAGGATGTGGCTAGGCAATTTGCATGACAAACGTATGCAAATTCCTCAGCAGCAGCAAGTTGCAAAACTGACAAAAGGTCTCTCTTCCAGAGACCTGCAGAATGCAGACCTGAACAGTGGTCAAAAAGCTGCCTGCCTGCGCAGCCAGCTGAGCAGATCATTACAATAGGTGACCAGAACCCAAGACCTACTAGCAAAAAATGGTCTAACGATGTTCTTTCACCAGAAGTAGGTTTAAAGGGAATCCGAGGTGAGAGGGGTAGGAAGGCTGACATGTTAATTCCCTTTTAAATAATGCACATTGCCTGGCTGTCCTGCTGATCATCTGCCTCTAATACTTTAGGCCATACACCATGATCAAGCATGCAGATCAGATATCTGACAAGATTAGCTGCATGCTTGTTTCAGGTGTGTGATTTAGACCCTAATGACCATTAAGATCAGCAGGACTGCCAGGCAACTGGCATTGTTTACAGGTTCCTTTTAAATACTGCACAATGTGACTATACAGTTGGGATAATCAATGACATGCAAATACGTCCAAGTTGATGTAAATGTATGCACATTTATATGCAAATATATGCAGCTCGAAAATGGACCAATCAATTTAACCATTTCAGCCCGCGGGGATTTTTCACCGTATGCATCAGAGCAATTTTCACCTCCCATTCATTTGCTAATAACATTATCACTACTTAACACAATTTATTGATCTATATCTTGTTTTTTCCGCCACTAATTAGGCTTTCTTTGGGTGGTACATTTTGCTAAGAATTATTTTTTTATAAACGCATTTCAACAGGTTTAATAAGAAAAAAATGGAAAAAATTCATTATTTCTCAGTTTTCATCCATTATAGCTTTAAAATAATCCACACTACCATAATTAAACCAATGTATTTAATTTGCCCATTTGTCCCGGTTATTACACCATTTACATTTTGTCCCTATCACAATGTATGGTGCCAATATTTTATTTGGAAATAAAGGTGCATTTTTTCCGTTTTGCGTCCATCACTATTTACAAGCTTATAATTTAAAAAATGTTTGTAGTATACCCCCTTCACATGCATATTTAAAAAGTTCAGACCCTTAGGTAACTATTTATGTCTTTTTTTATTGTAATTTTTTTTTCCATTAAATTTTTTATTTGGGTAATATTTTGGTGTGGGAAATAAACAGTTAATTTTTAATGTTATTATATGTGTAAATTGTAATGTAAAAAATATGTAGATGTAGTTTTACTGTTTGGCCACAAGATGGCCACCTTGAGTTTATTTTTTTTCTCCTTGTGCTTCTCGATCACTGGAAGCACAGGGGGGACGGGGAAACTTTTTTTTGCAGAAAGACTTAAGCCTCTAGTTGAGCGCTTTGGTTTTTCTGCTGGGGACACGGATCGGTGATCGGGAACCATGATCCCTTTCACTGATCCCAGGGCTACCAGGAGACAGCATGGGGGCGCGCCCGCGATCGCGTGCCGAAGCTCGGCACCGCAGCAGAGCAGAAATGGTTAATGCTAGGTACACACAATATACTTTTGCGTTCGATAGATGCATTTGATAGATAATTTCTGTCATATCTGATATTACTTTTCATTGTTTACGGCTCGATTTCTCATAGAAGTGTATGGAAATTGATAAAAAAAAAAAAAAGATAAGAAAATCAAGAGGGAAATCGAGTGGAAAAACAAGTTGAAAATCGATCAGATGGAAAATCGAACGAAAAAACGCATGGTGTGTACCTAGCATTATCCTGAGTTTAAATTGATTGGTCTATTTTCTAACTGCATATATTTGCATAAAATTTAATGTATATATAAGTATATATAAGTATTTGCATCTCTTTGATCATCCCCACTGTTCAGAAGGTTCACAGAGTTCCAAACATGAGGAGAGACATCTGCTGGTGGACAGTAGAAGTCCATTCAAAGTCCACAATGCTGTCACCAGCAGGAATTCAATGGCAAGACACTGCCATATATATTTTCTTTTAACCCTCTTAGCGGTAACCCCGAGCTGAGCTCGGGGTAAGTCGCCGCAGAGGATATCTCAGCCCCTGGTGAGGCGATTTGCCTCATTTAAAGTGCTGTACGCGCAGCTAGCACTTTGCTAGCCGCACGTACAGCTTGATCGCCGCCGCTGTGCGGCGATCGTCTGCAAGCAGCAGCGGAAAAGGCCCCCCCCCCCGCCAGAGCCCTGCGCTGCCCGGACCAATGACTCCCAGGCAGCGCTATGGGCTGGATCGGAGGCGTCTGACGTCAGGACGTCGGCTGACGTCCATGACGTCATTCCGATCGCCGCCATGGCGACAGGAAAAGCCAAACAGGGGAACGCGTTATATACGCATTCCCCTGTTTGCGATTGATGCCGGCGACGATCGCACTAGAGGGACACATGCGCCCTCTAGTGTTGTTTCATGTAGCTACCACTCTGGTAGCTTTACATGAAACAAAAAAAAAATGTATTTCTGCCTATTTGGCAGAATTAATGAACCGCCAGGAGGGACAGTGCATAATGCCTGGCTGCCCTGCTGATCCTCTGCCTCTAACTCTTTTAGCCATAGAAGATGAGAAAGCATGTAGAGCAAATGTATCTGGCAAAAATCTGATAAGATTAGCTGCATGCTTGTTCCAGGTATGTGATTCAGACACTACTGCAGCCAGAGAGATCAGCAGGGCTGCCAGGCAACTAGTATTGTTTAAAAGGACAGAAATACGGCAACCTCCATATCCCTCTCACTTTAGGTGTCCTAAAAGGTTTGAAGAGTCTCCCTGGAATGGATGGGTAGGCAGTTTTCTCCCACTGCAGAGCCTGTCTGGGAATAGTTGTAGTTAAACAGATCACTGACACATCAGAGGTTAACCTCACCTGCAGGAGTGACTATACCATTCACTAATGCTTCATACACACTTGAGATAAAAGTCTTTGGAAAAGGCAAGATCACAGACCAATTTTACCCCCTTCCATGTAGTATGAGAGCCATACTCTACACAGTCTATTCTATGGAGCTGCACTCCCCATCAGATAGAAATCTTTGCAATATGCTGCACACAAAGATGCTGTACACACTCCAAAGATCATTATCTGCAAAAGATCTGTTCCTGCAAAAGATCCATTCCTGCAAAATGCATTCATAGTCTATGAGATCTGCAGATCATCATACACACCTTGTTTAACAGACTTCATCTGCATATCTGGCAATCATCTGCAGATCTGAAAATCCATCCTGGTGGATCTGATCTGCAGATGATCTGCAGATGATTGTCTGTTAAACCAAGTGTGTATGATGATCTGCAGATATCATAGATTATGAATGCATTTTGCAGGAATGGATCTTTTGCAGGAACAGATCTTTTGCAGATAAAGAGGAAGTGATTCCTGAGCAGGTGTGTTGCTGCTTAGCTGTGGAGACCAGCTGTGTCAGATTGTGTGCAAGGCTCCTGGCTGGACTTCCCAGTGTTACAGGAAAGGTAACACAAAACTTGGTGTGTGTCGGTCGTTGTACTGTGTACAATATTATTTGCACCAACAGAATTCTTGATTGCTGGAGAAAAGCAGGACTTGTGTCTAATTTGCAATGTTGAACTGCATATTTTTGTCAGCTGAAGGAAGCTGCATTTTTCTGTTTGTGTTCTGGTAAAAGCCCTATCTTAAGTTCCCCTGAATATTACATCCCCCATACTACATAGAAGTGGTAATATTTTACAATCAAGATTGTATCCTTGCTATGCATCTTTAAGGCTCCCACTAACTGTGTGATTGTTAGTGAACGATTGTATTGTTGATCGACCCATTTACATAGAATTGAGTAGAGACAGAGAAGCTGATGGGTCTAATCAATCCTGAACTATCGCATTATCAATCTTTAACCACTTGAGGACTGCAGTGGAAAACCCCCCTAGAGACCAGAGCAATTTTAACGAAAAGGGCCACTGCAGCTTTAAGGCATAGCTGCAGGCGAGTACATTTGAAATCGGCGCCGGTAGACTTGGGCGCAGGATACAGCGGTATATAGCTGATCCTGCTTCTGCACAAGTCCGGGCCGATTTAATTACTATTCCCCCTCCAGGCCGCCATGGATAGTGGGGGAATGAAATAATTCGGCTTCCAGTGATTGCTGGTAGCCGAATTATTGTGTTTTTTTAAGCAACTTCGGCTTCATCTTCTGACGGAGCCAATGTTACTCACTGAGCGCCGCTATAGACTGATTCCCATTACAGTCTATGGCGGCGCTGGCTGCGCCCAAATCTAGCAGCGCTGAAAAGCACTGCTCCGCTGTAGGCCCATACAACACAGCACACAAGTGATTCCCCCCCCCTTCTCCCCACCAACAGAGCTTTCTGTTGGTGGGGTCTGATCGCCACCCCTCTTGTTTACTTATGTTTTAATAAATATTTATGTTGCGTCTTTTTTTTTTTTATTTTTTTTTTTATTTTTTACTAACTCTTCTTTTTTTTTCCCCCTAAATCCTCTCCCTCCCCCCAGCTGCGTACATTTGAAATCGGCGCCGGTAGACTTGGGCGCAGGATACAGCGTTATATAGCTGATCCTGCTTCTGCACAAGTCCGGGCCGATTTAATTACTATTCCCCCTCCAGGCCGCCATGGATAGTGGGGGAATGAAATAATTCGGCTTCCAGCGATTGCTGGAGGCCGAATTATTATGTTTTTAAGCAACTTCGGCTCTGTCTTCTGACGGAGCCGACGTTACTCACTGAGCACTTGAATAGGAATGATTCCTATTGAAGTCTATGGAGGCGCCGGCTGCGCCCAAATCTAGCAGCGCTGAAAAGCACTGCTCCGCCCCAGCTGGCCAATCACGCGATCGGCTGTCATAGGCTTCTGCCTATGAGAGCCGATTGCTCTCTTGTCCCCCAGGGGGACAGCTGTGTCACACGGCTGTCCCCAGTACAGCGCTGCTGCGGATCGCAGCGTTGTACAAGTAAATAGACGGCGATCACGCCGTCTAACAGTCTCCCGAGCGGCAATAGCCGCTCGGAGACTGAAGAGGGGGCGGAGCTCCACCCTCCGAGCATGAGATGCGTGCGCAGCGCATGCGCGATTGCATGCAAATTGCTGCTGCGACCACGCCCATTGGCGAGGGGCGGTTGCTAAGTAGTTAAAGGACAACTGAAGTGAGAAGGATATGGAGGCTGCCATATTTATTTATTTACTTGTTTTTAAACGATATCAGTTACCTTGCACCCCTGCTGATCTATTTGGCTGCAGTGGTGTCTGACTCACACCAGAAACAAGAATGCAGATAATCTTGTCAGATCTGACAATATTGTCAGAAACACCTGATCTACTTCATGCTTGTTCAGGGTCTATGGCTAAAAGTATAGAGGTAGAGGATAAGCAGGACTGCCAGACAACTGGGATTGTTTAAAAGGAAATTAATATGGCAGCCTCTATATACCTTTCACTTCAGTTGTCCTCTAACCTTCCTGGCAGTAAGCCCGAGCTGAGCTATGCCACGCAGGAGGATATCTCTGCACCTGGTGGGGCGATTTGTCCCATTTAAAGTGCTGTGTGCGCAGCTAGCACTTTGCTAGCCGCGCGCACAGCTTGATCGCCGCCGCTCTGCGGCGATCGCCTGCACGCAGTGCCGGAAGAGGCCCCCCCGCCAGAGCCCTGCGCTGCCCGGACCAATGAGTTCCGGGCAGCGCTATGGGCTGGATCGGAGGTGTCTGACGTCAGGACGTCGGCTGACGTCCATGACGTCATTTCGATCGTCGCCATGGCGACAGGCGAAGCCAAACAGGGGAACGCGTTATATACGCGTTCCCCTGTTTGCTATTGATGCCGGCGACGATCGCACTAGAGGGACACATGCGCCCTCTAGTGGTGTTTCATGTAGCTACCACTCTGGTAGCTTTACATGAAACAAAAAAAAATAATTAAAAAAAAAAATGGATTTCTGCCTATTTGGCAGAAAAAATGAACCGCCAGGAGGGTTAAAGAGCTGGTAGATTGGTAGAGTGGAATTTTTAGATGCATAAGATCATAACTGATTCTGATATTGGGCTCTATTCATAAAAAAGTTGTTGCGAGAAAACTCCTGGAGGGAAAATACCGCAGCGGTATTTTACACTTCTGGGTGGTCATTCAAAGAAATCTTGAAAGCTGCGATGCAAGAGCGGAGATCTCCAGCTGAAAGCTGGCGGTAAGCTGTCGGAAGGCATGCGGAAACACTTCAGCCGGCAGAGTCCCTCCGTGCACTGCTCTATCTGGGAGGTCTGTCCCATTCACTTGTATGTAATCCGCAAAATCAGAGGAAGCGGTATGTCCCGTCCACATACCGCTTCCTCTAAACTTTATGAATGGCCATTTTGTTACTTTTTTCTAGATAAATCTAGAAAAACACTGGAGAAGGCGGAAATTTCTCGCTCTGCTGGGGGATTGTAGATTTTCATGCGGGAACAGCTTTTATGAATGCCCACTTTGCTAAATGGAAGGGTAAATCCGCTGTTTTGAGCGGAAAACTTGCGGTAAGGTTTTATGAATAGAGCCCATTGTGATTAGTTTGGGCCTATGCATGCTGTGGATCAATTAAAAACTGCATTATCTAATCTGAACGATATGATCAAAATATTATTATCTATTAAAAACTGCACCTACAGAAATATTTATAAAGATGACATTGCACTGATGGGTTTACAGCAAATGTTAAAGAGACTCTGAAGCGAGAATAAATAAATAAATGTCGCTTCAGAGCTCATAGTTAGCAGGGGCATGTGTGCCCCTGCTAAACCGCCGGCATCGCGCCGCTAAACGGGGGTCCCTTGACCCCCAAACCCCCCACTGCGACACTTGGTCGCAGACTTGGTCGCTCCTGGAGGCAGGCCTAATGGCTGCAGCCCTGCCTCCAGTCGCGTCTATCAGCGGCGCATCGCCGCCTCTCCCCCGCCCCTCTCAGTGAAGGAAGACTGAAAGGGGCGGGGGAGAGGCGGAGATACGCGCTGACAGACGCGTGTGGGGCAGGGCTGCGGCGGTTAGCCCTGCCCCAACCAGGAAGCGCTCCCCCGCATTACGGAGGGGATTTGGGGGATCAGGGATCCCCGTTAAGCCGCGGGATAGCGGCGGTTTAGCAGGGGCACACATGCCCCTGCTAACTCTGAGGTCTGAAGCGAGATTTATTCTCGCTTCAGACTCTCTTTAAGTATGAGTGGAATTTAGCTTAAAGAGGCTCAGCAACAATATATATGCAAAAATATTAAATGTGACTTTTGCGTCAATATGTCTTTAAAAGTAATTTTGTAACATGTTTTTGGATTTTTTATTTTTTCCGTGTTACACCCTTTAAAGGGTGTAATTTTTCCGCGGTGTGTTTTTAAATACTATTTTTAGCTTTAAGGGTAATTTGCTCTTAACTCATGAAAAATGCAGACCTTTTTTTTTGTGTGAAAATTTACATGAAAATACAAGGTATTTTCTCAAATGAAAAAAAAGCAGTAGTGTCTGAATTACACCAGAAACAAGCATGCAGCTAATTTTGTCAGTTGTGGCAATAATGTTAGAAACACCTGATCTGCTGCATGCTTGTTCAGGGTCTAATGCTTCATACACACTTGAGATAAAAGTCTTTGGAAAAGGCAAGATCACAGACCAATTTTACCCCCTTCCATGTAGTATGAGAGCCATACTCTACACAGTCTATTCTATGGAGCTGCGCCACTCCCCATCAAATAAAATCTTTGCAGGATGCTGCACACAAAGATGCTGTACACATTCAAAAGATCATTATCTGCAAAAGATCTGTTCCTGCAAAAGATCCCTTCCTGCAAAATCCTCATACACACTTGGTTTAACAGACAATCATCTGCAGATCAGATCCACCAGGATGGGTTTTCAGATCTGCAGATGATTGCCAGATATGCAGATGCAGTCTGTTAAACAAGGTGTGTATGATGATCTGCAGATCTCATAGACTATGAATGCATTTTGCAGGAATGGATATTTTGCAGGAACAGATCTTTTGCAGATAATGATCTTTTGAGTGTGTACAGGCATCTTTGTGTGCAGCATCTTGCAAAGATTTTATTTGATGGGGAGTGCAGCTCCATAGAATAGACTGTGTAGAGTATGGCTCTCATACTATATGGAATGGGGTAAAATTGGTCTGTGATCTTGCCTTTTCCAAAGACTTTTATCTCAAGTGTGTATGAAGCATAAATGTAAGAATATTAAAGACAGAGGATCAGCTGGACAGCCAGGTAGCTGGTATTGTTTAAAAGGAAATAAATATGGCAGCCTCCATTATCCCTCTCACTTCAGTTGTCCTTTAAAGGGTGCTGCCGTGCCATGAATGCCATATACTGGTATGGAGATTGTACTTGCATAGGAGTCAGTATTAGACGCATGGTGGTGGGGTAACACCGTAGACAATTTTTGTGCCTGGAGATAAGCTGAAAATACACCTCGGAAAAAAGAATGAGCAGGAAATGACGCTTGTAATATAAATCAATGTTCAAGGTCTCTTCGCTTTATTCACCCCAAATAACCAACAGGCCCGTTTTCTTCCTCTAGGCGTTTTTTTCTGACACCGACTTACTTTAGAAACTGTTAATGGAAGATCACAGGGCTCAGCCGCAGACCATAACACAATTCTGTAGTTGTCTTCTAAACAACTTTACTATCTGACTTACTTTCCAATCTCCCTCCTCTTCTCCTTCCCCGGTGTTATCTCAAGCAGACAATTGCGTGCCTGGGGCACTGATTCCCGAGGTTTACCTGTCATGGACGCTCACTGTGCAGAGCGGCTAAATCCATGCGGAAGACTGAACCTCTGCCTGGAGGGAAGGATAAGACGCACTTTCCCACAGAGAGCTTTAAAACTTCGCCCCAAACGGCAGCGTTATGTAAGTAACCTCTCCTCCCGAGTACACAACACATCCTCAGGTTCCAACTTCAAGGCCGAGGCATGGCCATGCGTGACATTGTGAAATGGGAGGCTGGAGTGACGGAGTGAGAGGATGCCAATGGGCAGGACAACGTCAACACAACACGCTTCTGTACGAGGCATTTTCTGTGTACAAAGAAAATTCGCCCATCTGCGATCTGCCATTGGTCAAGATAGTTTATCTGGGCAATGTGGCCAGATATGGAGAGCCTCAACATTATCACTTAGCATTGTGTATCTACTTGAACAGTCACCACTTCTCCAGCTCTTGTGAAACAAATAGGGCTGAGGTTACCCATTCCCATCAATAATCCCTTTTTTTTTTTTTTTTTTTTTTAATACTGGCAAATCTGTAGTGTAAATACTTACCTATGGAGAGGGAAGGCTCTGGATCCTATTGATCAGCTGACCAAGGGGCGGCTGGACATGGAAGAGGGATTGCTACATATGGAAGAAGAGGCTGCACATGGAATACAAAGGTTGCAAATAAGTAGCAACATGTGGAAATAGGCAGCTGCTGCCTAAGGGACCTGTATCGAACTAAAGGAGGCTGCCCAAGGAATAGGAAGGGGATGCTGCATATACAAAGTATATGCAGTATACAAAGTTGGCCTAGGTGCGGAAAAAGTATAAATCCAGCCTTTGCCCATCCCCAATCGGTCCTCTAATATTTCCAGTGCTGTCCCCCAGTGAGTGAAGTTTTGCCGCCACAGGGAACCCTCGGAAGGCTTAGAGAGCCTGAGTGCTTAGAAAGACAGGTGGTTCCATACTGTGCATGCACAGTCCCCTCTAGAGATGTCGCAAACCTCCGATTTTTGGTTCGCGAACTTCCGGGGAACTGTCCAGCTGATCAAATTTGGTGTGTCCACAAAGAAGCAACGACCTTATTCTCCTCTTGTATGTAGGTAGGCATAGGTAGGAGTCCCAGTATAGGTAGGTAGGCATAGGTAGGTGTCCCAGTATAGGTAGGTAGGTGTCCCAGTATAGGTAGATAGGCATAGGTAGATGCCTCAGTAGTTAACTAGGCATAGGTAGGAGTCCCAGTATAGGTAGGTAGGCATAGGTAGGTGTCCCAGTATAGGTAGGTAGGTGTCCCAGTATAGGTAGGTAGGCATAGGTAGGTGTCCCAGTATAGGTAGATAGGCATAGGTAGGTGCCTCAGTAGTTAGCTAGGCATAGGTAGGAGACCCAGTATAGGTTGGTAGGCATAGGTAGAAGTCCCAGTATAGGTAGGTAGGCATAGGTAGGTCCCCTAGTATAGGTAGGTAGGTGTCCCCGTATAGGTAAGTAGGTGCCCCAGTAGTTAGGTAGGCATAGGTAGGTGTCCCAGTATAGATAGTTAGGCAGGGCCTGGCTGGCACAGTAATAACAATTACCAAGGTCCAGCTGCAACAGATAGGGCTGTATAATGTCAGTGTCAGTGAGCAACACACACACACACACAAAAACACATCAGGAGAACATTAGCTCTCAAAAGAGCTGTTGAGGGGTGCTATTTTAGCAATAACAATCAGCCAGGAGCAAGCTAACAAGCCAAGAGCCTAACTAATCTTTCACTATGAGAGAGTCTGATGCAGCTGTCCCTTCACTAATTACTGCTGGCACATGAGTGAGTGTAATGGACGGCAGAGCCTGCCTAATATAAGGGAGGAGTGGCTCCAGGACTGAGTGTAGCCTGATTGGCTAAATGTGACTGCTGACTGTGATGTAGAGGGTCAAAGTTGACCCTAATGGAGCATTATGGGGCGAATCAAACTTCCGCAAAAGTTTGCCTTCGCAGACGAACGCGAACCACCCAAAGTTCGCCTGGAACCGTTCGCCGGCGAACCGTTCGGGACATCTCTAGTCCCCTCACAAATCTTGCAGGCTGGTATCAAAATCGGAGTATATACAGTTTTTTTTTTTTTTTTTTTTTTTTTTTTTTATTCTTCTTCTTCTTTAAAAACAAGATTTCAGCATTTTCGAACTTTGGTATTTTTGTTTCTTTGTACTCTTTTTTAACCTTTTCGGGACCATGTTAATGAGATCCTACGCCGCACTTGTGGCTGTTCTAGCCTGATGCGGCGTAGTATCTACGCCGGCCCGCAATTTCCGCTCCCGACGCGATCGTGCGCACCCGGAGGGGGAGATTAAGCTGTCATATGACAGCCGACATCTCCCCCGAGTGATCAGCAGCCATCGCGTATGGCTGCTGATCACGTGATCACTACGATCGCCGTCGGATCGTAGTGATCAGTTTGACAGCTGCGGCGGCAGGGGGGAAAAGAAGAGGATCCACTCACCTCCCTGCCGTTCCAGCGACGATCGGCACCCCCCTCCGCTCTGGCCGGCATCTCCGCTCCGTCTGACGTCAGCGCCGGGTCCCGGCTTGATGACGTCATCAAGCCGCGACCCGGAACTGATCTTCAGACAGAGCGGAGATGCCGGCCGGAGAAGAGGGTCCCGTGCGGCTCATCGCTGGAGCCTGGAAGGTAAGTGAAGGCTGCGGGCAGAAGGTAGAGGCACAGGCCACCATGGGGGACACCACTCTAGCCAGCCACACACGGGATCCGGCCGCCTGACCCCCCCAAACGCGCGCACCCCCTTCCCGCGCAAAATGCCTGGTCCTTAAGGGGGGGGTAGGTGGCCGGTCCCGAAAAGGTTAATGTACAAAGTTTGCTATTTACTGTTATTAAAAATTATTCTAAATTTCAGTTTTCAGCCAGCTATACCTTTTTTCTAAAAGGGTTTCTAAGTTATGAAATAAGTGCTTTGTTCTGCCTGAATTATGCTCTGCCCAATACTGTATCACCTCAACAACTCCCACATGCGTACATCAAAAAAAGAATGCATGAAAATTTTGGAGCCCAGAAAAGCTGATAGTCGAATATCTGTAAATTCAGAACTGGTTCATTTGATTCAATACAAAAAGTACCGGCTCATTTATGAGCCGGTTACTATACCTTAGAATGCGTCCTGTGCGGAGGTATACCGTATATACTCGCATACAAGCCGAATTTTTGACCCCCAAAAAGGGAGTCAAAAGTTGGGGTGTCGGCTTTTATGCAAGTCTTTCCTGGTGGTCGGGTGGTCCGCGCCCCGCTTCCCCTTCGGCCGCCGCTGCTATTACATGCTTAGGCAGCGGCCGCTTCCTAATCCGCGTTCCCCCTACTCATGTTGCAGAGTGTATCACAGCAGCGCGCCCGGCGCTGCTGCTGTGACGATGCAGGGGGCAGGAAAGAGCGATTCCCCTGGTAACGGCAATACAGTTCGCCGCTAAAGGGAGCCGCGCTCTTTCCTGCCCCCTGTATCGTCACAGCAGCAGCGCCGGGCGCGCTGCTGTGATACACTCTGCAACATGGAAGGGGAACGCGGATTAAGAAGCGGCCACTGCCTAAGCAGGTAATAGCGGCGGCCGCGGGGGGAGCGGGGAGGGGGGAGCGCTATACTGGGGCACTACCTACCTATACTGGGCACTATACTAGCTATACTGGGCACTATACTAGCTATACTGGGCACTATACTAGCTATACTGGGCACTATACTAGCCATACTGGGCACTATACTAGCTAAACTGGGCACTTTACTAGCTATACAGAACACTAACGACCTATACTGGGCACTATACTAGCTATACTGGGCACTATACTAGCTATACTGGGCACTATACTAGCTATACCGGGCACTATACTAGCTATACCGGGCACTACCTACCTATACTGGCTATAGTGGGCACTACACTAGCTATACTGGGCACTATACTATCTATACTGAGGCACTATACTAGCTATACTGAGGCACTACCTACCCATACTGGGCACTATACTAGCTATACTGGGACACACTGGGGGGCTGCACCAATCCAGCATTCCCTACCCCCGGCTTATATGGGGGTCAATCATTTTTCCCTGGTTTTTCAGGGAAAAGTTGGGGGGTCGGCTTATATGCGAGTATATACGGTAGTTGCCGGCTCCCGCGATCTCTCCCCCCCCTGCCTGCACCTGTCACCCTCACATAGGGTGGCACCCGGTGCATCAGGTGCCAGGCTAGGTGAGGGTGACAGGTGAGGAGGTGGGGAGGACAGCCAGCAGGACGCATTGAAAGGTATAGTATTGCAAATTGCCGTGGGAATCTTCAATCAGGGTAATTGAACATCGCAAGATAGAGGATACTATATACGTTGGATCACTTACCAAGGATATTGCCGTGGGAACATTTTTTTTAAAAAGGTACAGGTAAGTATTTCTGGTTAATTAAGATTATTAAAATACTTTTGTGGTTGTTGTGTGTTTTATTTCATTTAACCCTTTGTGGAAATGGGTAAGGGGTAAAGCTAAAGCTCTAGGGCCTCCTCCCGATGCGTCCGATGTATGCACGCATATTGATGATGCGGCGGGAGGAGGCCCTAGAGCTGCACAGCCGCAATCGCGTCTATGCGGACTGCGCAGCCGTGGTAATCTGTGGCGGCCATATTGAGGGAGGTATGAGTACCAGACCCGTTTGGAGGGGTCGGAACCCGACCGGGGCCGGCATTACTGCAGGTGCCATGGCGGAATGAACGGGAGGGCACGGATGGCGTCCTCCATGGATCTGGATTATGAAGTGGTATTTAACATTTTTTAACATTTCATATTTGTGGCCTCAGAAGTCCTTTAAAAAAAAATGTATTTGCTGAGTGTGAGAAGAAGGGAACCTCAGATGCCCCCCCCCCCACCTCCCAGGAGAAATGAGTATAGGGGTACAAAGTACCCCTTACCCATTTCCACAAAGGGTTAAATGAAATAAAAACACGACAAGAAAATTATTTTAATAATATTAATTAACCAGAAATACTTACCTGTACCTTTTAAAAAAAAAAAAAAATGTTCCCACGGCAATATCGTCGGTAAATGATCCAACGTATACAGTATCCTCTATCTTGCGATCTTCAATTACCTTGATTGAAGGTCTCCCACGGCAATTAGCAATACTATACCTTACAATGCGTCCTGCGTGCAGACGCATAGCACCGGCTCCCGCTGTCCTCCCCGCCTCCTCACCTGTCACCCTCACCTAGCCTGGCACCTGGTGCACCGGGTGCCAGCCTAGGTGAGGGTGACAGGTGCAGGCAGGTGGGGAGAGATCGCGGTAGCCGGCAGCTATACGTCCGCACAGGGCGCATTCTAAGGTATAGTAACCGGCTCATAATTGAGCTGCTTCTTTTTGTATTGAATCAAATGAACCGGCTCTGAATCGAATCATTTGATTAAATACAAAAAGAACTATTACTATACCTTAGAATTCGTCCTGGGTGCACCAGAAGTCAGGCTAGGTGAGGGTGACAGGTGAGGAGGCGGGGAGGACAGCGGGAGCCGGTGCTATGCGTCTGCACGCAGGGCGCATTGTAAGGTATAGTATTGCTAATTGCCATGGGAGATCTTCAATCAAGGTAATTGAAGATCACAAGATAGAGGATACTTTATATGTTGGATCATTACCGAGGATATTATTGCCGTGGGAACATTTCTTTAAAGGTACAGGTAAGTATTTCTGGTTAATTTAGATTATTAAAATTATTTTCTTGTCGTCGTGTTTTTATTTAATTTAACCCTTTGTGGAAATGGGTAAGGGGTACTTTGTACTCCTATACTAATTTCTCCTGGGAGGGGGGTGGGCATCTGGGGTCCCCTTCTTAAAGAGGACTCCCAGATGCCACCATGAACCCCCCCCCCCTCCCGGGAGTCATTGCCCCCACCTCCTCCTGGGGCACCGGAGGTGGGGAAGAGCCCCCTGTCCATGGATCGGACAAGGGCTCGGGGGGGGGGGGGGGTTTGGCGGCCCCTCCCCCGGAGCCCCCCCACCCATACCATGGACCATGCGGGCTGGTATAGCTCAGGGTGTGAATCCCCAGTCGGCCGGGGCTCCGCATTCTGGCTATCCCAGCCTGCATGGGGGACAAGGGGTTACAGAGGCTTGGGAGAGGGGACCCCACGTCATTTTTTTTTCCAGATTTCCCACACTCAGAACATCCCCAAAAATAACATTTGTGCATAAAATGTCAGGATATTTTTTTATTTAATTTTTTTTTTTTTTTTTTTTTTACTTGCCACATTGCAGCCAAGAGGTTTGAACACAATTAAACCCCCTGACAAGTTTCCTGTGATATTTTAGTTATTTTCTCCGGTGACTTACTCTTGCTGATACTCTCTTCTCACAATTAGAGTAGCATGTTCCTTTATGACTAATACCATTTATTCACTGAGGTTACGGTGCTCTGTATCATATGTTGTTACACTGATAAAGAGGACCTGTGTGTCTTCAAAACAGCTGTCTGCTTTACATCATCTAAGGTCTCCCCCTTAAATTGGCCCTAGACTATGATGGACATATATCTCCACGTGATCCTGCGCTAGATCACGTGGAGATATTGGACTATACACTATATGCTTGGTGATTGATTCTGCGACCCATGGACACGTTAGGTGAGGGACTAAGTTACTGATTGTATGGTTTATTGTAATTGTGTTAACAGTGAGTTGAGCGCAATTTTACATTAGGTTTATGATGGACATATGACCATGGTAGGGATTAGATTGTGAGCTCCTCTGAGGGTCAGTTAGCAGGGCCGGATTTCTGGGAAGGTCACAGAGGCCACGGCCTAGGGCGATAAAAATCAGCAGGGCGCAGGACTTGGAGAGATAAGAGGTCACATGTCAAAGTAAATCACCTCTCCTGCTTTGCTTTGGTCTGCCTGAATTCCAGAGATCCCTGCATCTCTCTCACTTGTGCAAAGTGTGTGTTATGCCAGTCACTCAGCATCTGCTGTCGCCTGTATGATGACAGGGGACAAACAATCTGCTGTGAGAAGAAAAATATATGGGCTCAAGTAGCAGAACTCTTGAGTTCCGATTTAGTTTTTTTCATGCAGTACGCATTCACGGGCAGGAATTAGCAGCTCTCCCCTCTCCCTGACTGATGGTTTATTACTAGTAGGTCAGTGCTGTTAAAGACCTCAGATCTGTTAATTTGATGGCTTTTTTTTCTCCTAGAGAATGACAACAACATTCTTTGTGTGAGTTTAACTCTTTCCTGGCTTTTTTTTTGCCAGCAAAGTACTGTGTTAGCCATCAATGAAAGTAGGATGTTTTGAAACAGAATGACAACTGTGTTACATGTATTTATATTTACAAAACAATCAATGCATCTCCTGCTGACTGTATATATAACTGTATGTCCTAACATCTTGTATACAGTAACACAGTCTGAAGACGGCTCATTAACCAAAGGCTCACTGTTTTTCTTTTGGTTAGCCAATAAAAAGTGTTATTCTGATACAAAACTTCCTGCTGACTGATTTTAAGATCTGTCTTAAGTGCTAAATTGTCACTGTGTAAAGTGCACCTGAGCTTATGCTGGGTACACACAATGCAATTTTCTGACAGATTTACTGTCAGATCGACTATTTCCAACATGTCCGATCTGCTTTCCAATCAATTTTCTGAATGATTTTTCATAGAAGTGAACAGCAAATTGATCGAAAAATTGAAATCAGTTCAAACATGATGGAAATAATCGACCTGACAGTAAATCTGTCAGAAAATTGCATCATGTGTATATAGCATTACACTACATATATGCCAGTGTGTGTAGTGTCGGATCCTTCTACTTACCTGTCTTCTGTTTTGGATGGGCTTCTCTGCATTGTGCTGCACTGTCCCCTATTTGTGGCTCTGACGGCAGCAAGTAGCACAGAGGACAAAGAAGCAGCGATGTCCACTGGGCCTCCCTGTGATTTTGCTCTCCTGTATGCATGTGCACAGGAGCCGAGGGAGTGTTATGGGTATGTGTACTTGACAAGTGCTGCTCATACATGAGCATCATTTCTGAAGTATGCAAGCCCAGAACACTATCGCCTGCTGTGCATGCAGACAGGAGAGCAAAATTACATGGAGTGGATAGAGCATGCACTGCTTCTTTGTTGAACAGGGCAAAGCAGCAAAACAGAGGAGGGCCCATTCAAACTAGTCTGAATTGGACAGAATGGGGAGGGGGGGGGGGCGGTTGGTGACAGCCGGCCTAGGGCGCTGGAAAGTACAAATCCGGCCCTGTCAGTTAGTGACAAGAGTCAGGGCTGGAACCCACTAGAGCACTTTACAGTGGGTTGCAAAAGTAGTCGGCCCCCTTGAAGTTTTCCACATTTTATCATATTACCGCCACAAACATGAATCAATTTTATTGGAATTCCACATGAAAGACCAACACAAAGTAGTGTACACGTGAGAAGTGGAACGAAAATCATACACGATTCCAAACATTTTTTTTTACAAATAAATAACTGCAAAGTGGTGTGTGCATAATTATTCGGCCCCCTTTGATCTGAGTGCTGTCAGTTGCCTATAGACATTGCCTGATGAGTTCTAATGACTAAATAGAGTGCACCTGTGTGTAATGTCAGTACAAATACATGGTCTAAGAGAATATTGGGAGCAACAACACCCTGAAGTCCAAAGAACACACAAGACAGGTCAGGGATCAAGTTATTGAGAAATTTAAAGCAGGCTACAAAAAGATTCCCAAATCCTTCAACATCCCACGGAGCACTGTTCAAGCGATCATTCAGAAATGGAAGGAGTATGGCACAACTGTAAACCTACCAAGACAAGGCCATCCACCTAAACTCACAGGCCGAACAAGGAGAGCGCTGATCAGAAATGCAGTCAAGAGGCCCATGGTGACTCTGGATGAGCTGCAGAGATCTACAGCTCAGGTGGAAGACTCTGTCCATAGGACAACTATTAGTCATGCACTGTACAAAGTTGGCCTTTATGGAAGAGTGGCAAGAAGAAAGCCATTGTTAACAGAAAGCATAAGAAGTCCTGTTTGCAGTTTGCCACAAGCCATGTGGGGGACACAGCAACCATGTGGAAGAAGGTGCTCTGGTCAGATGAGACCAAAATGGAACTTTTTGGCCATAATGCAAAACGCTATGTGTGGCGGAAAACTAACGCTGCACATCGCTCTGAACACACCATCCCCACTGTCAAATATGGTGGTGGCAGCATCATGCTCTGGGGGTGCTTCTCTTCAGCAGGGACAGGGAAGCTGGTCAGAGTTGATGGGAAGATGGATGGAGCCAAATACAGGGCAAACTTGGAAGAAAACCTCTTGGAAAACCTCTTGGAGACTGCAAAAGACTTGGGCGGAGGTTCACCTTCCAGCAGGACAACGACCCTAAACATAAAGTCAGGGCAGCAATGGAATGAATTAAAACAAAACATATCTATGGCTGCATTTCCACTTGTGCGGTGCGAATCGCCGCGATAAAAATTTGCATGCGGATGCGAATTTCGCATGTGGGTCCATGCAAATTTTTATACGAATTTGCATGGATGACAATGTATGCGAATTTAACCATGGCAGTGCTGGTGTGCTTTTCCATTGTTTCTATGCGAATTCGCATGAAAATTCGCATGCCCAAACCTCGTGCGAATTTCCTATTAAATGCATTGTATGCGATTCGTATAGTGGTATGCGAATTCTGATGGCTCTGCCATGCGAATTTTTTCTGCACACAAAAAGGCAAAGGAATCCTGAGAAGTGGAAACAGTCCCATTCACTTGTATTGCTATGCGAATTTGCATGCGAAAAACGCATGCGAATTCGCGATAGTGGAAATGGGCCCTTTGTGTTAGAATGGCCCAGTCAAAGTCCAGATCTAAATACAATCGAGAATCTGTGGCAAGATCTGAACACTGCTGTTCACAAACGCTGTCCATCTAATCTGACTGAGCTGGAGCTGTTTTGCAAAGAAGAATGGGCAAGGCTGGTAGAGACCTACCCTAAAAGACTGGCAGCTCTATTTGCAGCAAAAGGTGGTTCTACAAAGTATTGGCTCAGGGGGCTGAATAATTACGCACACCCCACTTTGCAGTTGTTGATTTGTAAAAAATGTTTGAAATGATGTATGATTTTCATCCACTTCTCACATGTACACCACTTTGTATTGGTCTTTCACGTGGAATTCCAATAAAATGTATTCATGTTTGTGGCAGTGATGTGACAAAATGTGGACAAAAACTTCAAGGGGGCTGAATACTTTTGCAACCCACTGTATTGAGCGTTTAGGGATCACTTTAAATCACTAGCGATTTCTCTAAATGCTCTGACAATGTAAATGGATGGGACAAGTTCCACAGTAGCGATTGCAATTAGCCAAATCGCAGTCACAGGTCATGCAGCATTTTGGGAGCGTTTGTGCTCTAACGTAAAGTATATACCGAATTTTTTGGACCATAAAACGCACTTTTTCTCTCCCAAACATAGGGGGGGAAATGTGCCTGCATGGTCCGGACGCCTCAATTTCAGTTGCAACCCCCTCTTAAAACCCCGTGTCCTCGCGGCTGTCCTATTTCCCCGTCTGTCTGCCGCATCTGTGTGGGGTTTGCAGGATGGTAATGAACCTGTGTTCCCGCCCCCTGTCATCTTCTCACCCGCCCCCCCGACTACTTTCCCCGGCTCTCTAAGGGATATATGGGGGGTGTAAAGGCTGCAGCTTACCGCTGGATGTTAGCTCCGATCAGCGGTAATCCTCCGTGATAAAGCCGCTGGGTGGTCCGTGCACGCTGCTGAAGCCTTCCTCCCTTCACTTCCGCTTACATCAATGCGGAATATAAATATTTAATTTAGAAGTATTTTTAAATAAATTTTACTATTTACTTTATACTCCTCCCTCCCTCCGGTAGCAGGAAAAAAGGGCGCTGGCTGAGGGTGGACGAAAAAGGCGCTGCCATAGACTTTAATGCAATTATCATTAATACGGCGAAAAAAGCAAAAAAGGCGCAACGAAAAATGTTGTTAATACTATTAGAACATTATAGTTTTTAAGGTAGTTATCGTTTTAGAAGTTTACAACGTTATAGTTTTTATTATATTATTTTGTTAATAAGTACAGATTTTACATTTTCAAAGGTATTATCGTTAACATATGTAAAAGGGTGTTTCTGCAGAGGGGGTGGTTAGGGTTAGGCACCACCGGGGGGTGGTTAGGGTTAGGCACCACCGGGGGGTGGTTAGGCACCACCGGGGGGTGGTTAGGGTTAGGCACCACCGGGGGGTGGTTAGGGTTAGGCACCACCGGGGGGGGGGGGGGTTAGGGTTAGGCACCACCGGGGGGGGGGGTTAGGGTTAGGCACCACCGTGGGGGTGGTTAGTGACCACCGGGGGGGGTGGTTAGGCACCACCGGGGTGGTTAGGCACTATCCCACTGGGGGGGTGGTTAGGCACCAGCGGGGGTTGGTTAGGGTTAGGCACCAGCGGGGGGTTGGTTAGGGTTAGGCGCCACTAGGGGAGGGTTCTGTGTGAGGGTAGGGTTGAGGTAGGGTTGAGTAGTATTGGCAAAAAATGCAACGTCATTTAACGTTAATATTTATTCGTTATTATATCTCCTTTGTTTTTTGCAACAGTAAATATTGTTAATAAAGCTTGACAACGATGGTTCTCGTTATCAAATTTCGTTAATGCCTGACGCCAAATTTGTTAAGAAGTCAGGCCCTTCACGGCGCCCTTTTTTTATGCACGCCTCCCTCCCTCCCCCGCCAGCCAATCGGCAAGATCAGCTGTCATAGGCTTCAGCCATAATTATATAATTATGTGTCTATAGTTGTGCATGGCATTATTTGCAGGGACTCAGCGCACTGAAGACATTATCTCTCACAGGTGACAATAGGAGGAATGAGTGCAAGGCTTCTACATTTCTGCATTATTTATTTATCCCAGAGCTATCGATCCGTTTGCTTGCTTGTTTGTTTCTTTGTTAGGCCATTTGCCATATTGTCCCCACCGGGCTTGTTTGTCCTGCCATTAATGTGTCTGTGTGTTGCTAGGACCTAGCCCTGGTCCACAGGGCGGATCATCTCTAGAGATGGGCAATGCGGTGCCAATCATTCTGGCTTGCATGAACGAACACGTTGATAGCAGCGCAAGTTAATTTAGGCGCGGCTATTAGGACAATGCAATTATCGGCTACATCATATTTTCACGGCGCAGATTGCAAAATATGGGCGCGGGTTGCGGCTATTCATTCAACAGTCAATCTTTTGCATAGCTAACCCTTATCCCGCTGCGGCTAACCCTTATCCCTCTCTATTTGCTGCAGCTATCCCACTCTATTCATTGCGGCTATGTCTCACTTCATCATTTTCTATCGGGTGTACAGGTATTTATGTGAATGCAATTACATAGTATTACAGAGTATTTACGTGTACATAATAACCACCTACTGATGATCATACAGTTAAGTTAACTATATCAGATATAATGCGTCTTCGGATAAATTCTTAAACTAATTCATTTCCCCCGTTGCAATAGCCGTTATTTCTCAACCTCTATTACCCTTACTGTATATGGTAAACTAACTATAAAATATTAATTCTTCCGTTGTTATTCATTATACTTCTCCATTAGCCAACTTGTTCCCACTAGCAAAATGTCTTATTTTACAATGCGCCCTCAGTCAACTTAATATTACCTGCATTTTTTTTCTTTATGTTCTCAGTTTAAATACCCAATATTTCTCAACAAAAAACAAAACATATAATGGTACTTATCCGTTAGCCGGGCGCATTCGGCAGGTGGCGCTGTTGATGTTAATTCTAATCATAAATTACTTCACGTAAACCTGTGAATGTAAACCGCCGGATGCGCCCAGCTTAACAGATCAAGCCGCCGGCTTGCTTCGTGTCTCGCTCTTCTCCCCCTCTTGCCCTCTCTCCTATAGAACACTGGGGAGGGGACATGCGTGTCCCCCCAGAGTCGTTCGTCGCAATGCCGCGACGAACGACTCTGGGGGGACACGCATGTCCCCTCCCCAAGGCTCATACGAGAGAGGGCAAGAGGGGGAGGAGAGCGAGACACTCACGAAGCAACCCGGCGGCTTGATATGTTAAGCCGGGCGCATCCGGCGTTTACATTCACAGGTTTACGTGAAGTAATTTATGATTGGAATTAACATCAACAGCGCCGCCTGCCGGATGCGCCCGGCTAACGGATAAGTACCCATATAATTTATAATGCACCTTTATAGTATAAAATTATGCAATAGTTTCTGTTACCTGCACAATTATGGTCTCATTTATAATAGCCGATGTTATAGCCGAATAGCTTACCATGTTATATTATGGGGCACAGGTGCTATGGTGCTAATTACCTTCTGGTCAGCACTGATCTTGCACTGCTCTCTGCTGATTACCCCCTGTTCTCTCCTGGTCAGCTCCAATGTTTTTCTCATGGTGAGCTCTCTCCTGCATCGCTATTTTATCCCCATTCAGCTCTGAACTTTGCAGCTTCAGTTAATGTTTAATTGTCCCCATTCCTCTCAAAACCAGCTAGTTATTGTTGTAAACTCTTGTTTACATGTCATGATGCCCTTCAATCATGCAAGGTGTAAATTATGCAATAAATAAGTTAACTACTATAGTTTGGCTGTTAATTGATCATGAGTTAAATGCAAGGGAAGGTAACTAATGTGTTCCTCTGATGCGATCCTTTGATCTCCTGATACAAAGTGTCATTTGCTGCAAACACACCCGCTGTGCTGTTCTCTTCATCTTTATCCTTATCTTCAGCTGATAGCCTGCGTCCTGTCTCTGAATTAGGACAATGGTGCAGATCCCACTAGCGGCTATTCGCATCTGAATGGGCTGTCTGCATGCTGCAAGTTTCAATGGCCTCAATTCACTAAGATCATGCTGGAGATAATAAGGCAATAGAAAACTTACCTCCACACAGTGAGAGTGTAATCTTATCTCTTCATTCCTTAAGTTACCTCCTCTGTAGTTATTTTACCTCCTCTGTAGTTATTTTACCTCCTCTGTAGTTATTTTACCTCTTACCTCCTCTGTAGTTATTTTACCTCCTCTGTAGTTATTTTACCTCCTCTGTAGTTATTTTACCTCCTCTGTAGTTATTTTACCTCCTCTGTAGTTAATTTACCTCCTCTGTAGTTAATTTACCTCCTCTGTAGTTAATTTACCTCCTCTGTAGTTAATTTACCTCCTCTGTAGTTAATTTACCTCCTCTGTAGTTAATTTACCTCCTCTGTAGTTATTTTCACACGCCTGTCTTTAACTCTGGAATTATTTTAAGGATTGGAGAGTTAACTTAGACAGAAGAGCTAACTTTAGGCTTGCCTGAGGTAAAATGTTTCCTGAATACTACATGCCTTATCACCATGGTAACAACTCTAGAAGAGTTATTAAAGACAGGAGATAAGCTTAGTGAATTGAGGCCAATGGCAATCTGCTCTTTGAGTGTAGGAGTTTCTCCAGTGCAATCCCTATAGAGCCTCTTATAGATTACCTATCTGTGGACAGATATTTATACTTCTATCAGATTTGTCAGTACTTCTAAGGTGGATTTATAAAGATTTTATATTTCATCGTGAAGTAGTGTGAAACATATTGCATTGCAGTGGATATGTTGCTTTAATGTGGAGGACACCTTTGGTTTTACAAATGCACCAGCTGACAGTGATTTTTACACAAATAATTGTGTTGAAACTTTTTAGCTGTATCAGATATATTTACACTATCAACCCCTATGGAGGAAATGTTTGTTAACATCTTGTTTACATAACTAGTTTGTTTGCAGTGAATCAATTGCCATAATGTTATTTTCCAATACTGTAATAAGAAAAAATTATACATTGTTAAATAGTCACTAAGCTGTGCGCTATTTCTACATAAGCTAAAGTGACATGACATCAGTACAGCGTGTGGGTGGTATTAGGGGGCCAACATTACCGGCAATTACATTCTTACTAACGGTGTTTAACAGTTACGAGTGACTGGACTGTTTCCAGGGATCCCAGCTTCACCAGCGGCCAAGGGCGTAGCAATAGGGGTTGCAGAGGTAGCGGCCGCATCGGGGCCCTTGGGCCAGAGGGGCCCCATGGGGCCCTTCCTAAACCAAAGTATTAGCTGTTCATTGGTCCTGTGGTGGTAATAATCACTTCTATAGATGCTTTGAATGGTAGTAATAATTAAAACACTGTCCCCTATCCCCTTCTTGCACCTCTAATACTGTAGATGATCTTGGCAGGTTTTGTTGCGTTGTATCAAGTGTTACGTATAGAGTGCTTGGGGGGGCCCAATGTAAAACTCGCACCGGGGCCCCGAGCTCCATAGCTACGCCACTGCCAGCGGCTTATCTCTTCTTCCCCCGGCTCCATCACTGAGATGCTGGGGAGACCCTCAGGGGAAGCGGCACTCGGAAGACTCTTCACTGGAGCCACAATCCGTGCTGTCCCGTCCCCTGCTCTATGTTCTGCTCCTTCATCATCTGCTCCTCCCCGGTGCTGCTGGCAGCCTCAGCTGTCCCATCTCCTGCAGCATATGCCACGGTTTCCCCCTGCTGCCTCACCACCTCTGCAGCTCTCAGGTACTTTTTTCAGAGGTTTATTAATGGTTGTATGTGTATATTTTACTTATGCATACTGTACAATATAAATAGCAGTGATCCCTATAGCTGCTTTTTTCTGTAAGAATAAAAGTACCTGTATATATGTAAATACATGTTAAACATGATGCAAACAGGAGGCTTTGGATTCAACAGTTAGTATAGCCGCTAAAATTAAAAGATCTCTGCTACTCTTTTATGCTATTCTTGCTACAGCTGTCAGCCGCAAACGATGGTTTTTACAGGAATTGATATAGGTGTAATTTCTAATGATTTGTAAGTGCTGATAGCCACACATGAGGAGCACATGATGTGTGTTAATAACCGCAATTTAATGCAAAGGAGAAGGAGCGCTAAAAGAAAAGGGGAAAAAATCCCGGCTATTGCCATTGCTATTGAAATTTAAGTTTACCGATAGTCGCACCTATTTTAACTTGCGGCTATTCAGTGGCGTAGCTAAGGAGCTGTGGGCCCCGATGCAAGTTTTACGTTGGGGCCCCCCAAACATTCTATAAATAACAATTGATACGGCGCACCAAAACCTGCCAATGGCAACTACAGTGTCATAGGTGCAAGAAGGGGATGGGGACAGCTAGTTAATGATTACCACTATTCAAAGTATCTATAGAAGTGATTATTATGAGCACAGGACCAATAGAGCTATTTCTGCAGTTGAGGGAGGGCCCCTCTGGCCCAAGGGCCCCGATGCGGTCGCAACCTCTGCAACCCCTATTGCTACGCCCCCGCGGCTATTTCAAATGTATGCTGAAAATCCATGCATTGCAACGTGATGCTGTTTTGTGACTCAGCCTCCATGTATGGCCACCGCTACTACAATTCAGAAATAAACAGACCGCCATTCAGCCTTGCATTGTGGGATTAATCCTTTTATTGAAAGAGTAATGTTGTTGCAAAGAAAGGACAAGAAGCACAACGCAGCCTTGAAGAGGAGCACCTGTGCCTGACACATTGTGCTGGCGGAGAGTTTCTCTGACACTTTCAATAAATGGGTTAATCCCATAATATAAGGCTGAGCACTCGGCTATTTATCTCTGCTTTGTAGGATTACATACCTGTAGTGGATGCCAGTTTGTCTGACTCTGGCTTGGAGAACACTTGTCTGTTTTCTTGTAGGTTTCCGGAGAACCCATGTTAATCAATGGGCTAAACCAGCGTCAGCGATGCAGTGCGCCGCTTCCAACGATCCACATTGCAACACCAAAAACAGGCCTTCAGGGAACACTGCCTTAGTACACGGTGTTCCCTGTCTGGCTACCAGCCAAGCAGCAAGTGACAACAAGCTTATTGTAAAAATACGCTTCTGCGCATGTGTGCTGTGATGCCAACTTTTTAAAAAATACCACGTTGCCATAGACTAAAATGACTTCCGGGTCAACGCAGATTGCCAAAGGTCGCTACGGGTCCCAACCGGTAACGTAGTTCTGTGCTAGCGTTAGATTAGGCACTTCCGGGGCAGCGTACTGCAACGTGGGAAGAATGAGCTTCCCCATAGGGCTGCATTAGGCTGAGGTAGCAGTGCTGCAATTTGCCGCACCACACCAGTGTGAAACGGCCCTTAGTGTTTAGTTACAGTTTGTTCATGGGAATCAAAATAGGTGCTGGCCGTACTTCTTGCACCTCTTTTCCATGGGCAGCTGAAGGGGGTGGGCCTGTCAGCTGCCCCAGTCCACCAGATGGGAGCCTTCTAGTGCACGGATGGTGGAAAGCCCCCCTCCCCCAAATAGTTGCATCTGAGTATGTGCGATGCTCAGCACAACAAGAGACTTTATTTTCTGCTGTCAAGCGTGACATGACGGTGTTACCGAATGCTGCCATTTGGATGCATTTAATTGCAGCCAATTCACTGTATTCATAGAAAGGACCAGATATATAAAGTACGAAGTCTCTCAGTTCTTGTGGTACAAAAGTATCAAAACATCTTTATTGACATAAGTACAAAAATTCTTGGTTTAAAAAAAGGAGGAAATCTCTGTAAGGTGCTCCTCATAGGATAGTCACAGGAATATTCAATAGTAGCAAGATACATTATATTAATGTTTTTAACCGTTGTCCTTTTTTGGTTTTCTTTGTAGAAATTGCTTAAAACAGTGGCCTGATGAAGGGTATTTTTGCCCGAAACGAGCGTGTCGTTGCCAATTTATATACCGTTAATTGATATATTGTTGAATACCTTAAGCTCTTGCTACTATTGAATATTCCTGTGACTATCCTATGAGGAGCACCTTACAGAGATTTCCTCCTTTTTTTAAACCAAGAATTTTTGTACTTATGTCAATAAAGATGTTTTGATACTTTTGTACCACAAGAACTGAGAGACTTCGTACTTTATATATCTGGTCCTTTCTATGAATACAGTGAATTGTCTGGGGTGAAGTGGATCACACCAAAAGGGACGCTATGGTTTTTTAGTCTTTCTTCCATTTGCCAAAAAGACACACTCCCAATTATAATATTATCTTTAATTGCAGCCAAACAGCCCTTGTGGCTGGTAGAACTGCTTGACAACTGATCAAATCAACCACCAATGGAGAAGAGGCCTGACTGAGGGGAAAGAAAGTGGTTTGCAAAAAAAAAAAAAGCCTAGAACCTGCCTTGCAGAGACCACCACTGTGCCACAGAATGCTGGTGCAAGCTGTATTCTTAAAGAGAAACTCCAACCAAAAATTGAACTTTACCCCAATCAGTAGCTGATACCCCCTTTTACTTGAGAAATCTATTCCTTTTCACAAACAGACCATCAGGGGGCGCTGTATGACTGATATTGTGGTGAAACCCCTCCCACAAGTAACCCCTCCCACAAGAAAAGTTCGAACTTTTGTGGGAAATAGCTGTTTACAGCTGTTTCCAACTGCCAAAAACCATGCAGCAGCTACATCACCTGCCAACAGTAAAGTGTTCACTGGAGTTCCTCTTTAACCTAGTAGAGGCATGAGGCATCCAATTTTGATTAGCCAATTTTAACACTTTTTTTATATAGTATGAGGGGGGGTTTACCTACACAATCTTCTCATAGTACTCACAGTCTGTTGCCCACATGGAGGGGGGTAACACTGGCCAGTGCTCGGCCAATAAAAATTGCATGTGTGTAGCAGGCTTTAGAACTGAGGACTTGGGCCACATTCACGGTGGTGCGCTGCAGTGTAACGGCCGCTTTGTAACACGGTTTTCCACACTGCAATGCTCTACCTAAAGGTGGCCACACATGATACAATAAAATGATCCAATTTTACGTTAATTCGATAAAAACGATCAGATCTCCCAAAAAAATTCAAAGCTTTTATTTCATTCAACTGAAAAATCCTATCGGATTTCCCGTTTTCTTCGATTTTAATCGATCCGGAATTCCAGATGTTTTTCTTCAACCTTTCTAAAGATTGTATGGTGTGTGTTGGATTGTCAATTTATTAATATACATACCCTAGCAATTTTGTCAGTTTCCAATCATTTTGATCATAATTGGGGAAAAATTGAACATACGTGTGTGGTATATTGGTCATATTTTTGAAATCTTACAATCAGTCCAGAAAAATGTATTGCAATTCTTAAATTGAACAGATATTTAAAAAATTGTATGGTGTGTGGCCACCTTAAGTGACGATCACAGTCCAGAGGGAGCAGTGTGGTATAATGGGATGTGACATTGTAACACAGTGCATCACCGATTAAAAGTGAAGCATATTTTTCATTGACTGTATACTTCACTGTACCCAAAGCAACACAAGCAGAACGTGCAGCGCTGCTATCCCGTTCTGTCGCATTGCTGCCGCAGAAAACTCACTGCAATGGCCACTGTGACCATGGCCTTAGCGAAAGGAACGCGGCACAGGCCGATATTCTATCTATACAGCCGCAGGAAGGAAAAACATCAGTGCTGTAAACATGAATAAATAGAATGAATAAAACAGATAAACATCCACATTTTCTTTTACTATCATTCAAGGACGGGGGAGTTTCATTCAAACTCGAAACCTACAAACATCAGAATAGGCTGATCCAGAAACACAATGCAGAATAAATGACCTTTGTTGTACCGACGATTAGTTAAAGCTTCTTTGTAATTCACGTTATAAAAAGCGGTACTCAAGCTAACAAGGCCACATTGGTGCTGCGAAGCTGCTCCATTGGTCCAACATTGGCGCCGCTCAGCCGAAACGTAGGAAACCAAACAAAACAAAATACACATTTTTGCATTAACGTCAAGGCTGAACTGCAAATTCTCACGAGCCGCAAACGGCGAATAAACAACGATTCCACCAAACAAGCAGGCGCAGAGGCGCCGCCCACTTCGCACGGCGTTATTATAAGAGCACAGCTGAGTGCACCGCTAATAAAGGGTTTGTTTTTCAGATCTCTCACCCACACTTCCTTTTGTGCTATAGATTGGTTTTGCTATTGTGCAGCACCACGTCGTCACCTCCCTCCTATTTACAGTAGGGTTTGTAGCTGGCTTGTTTTACATTTTTAAAAGATCGCTTTTATTTTCATTCTTGTGCAGATACAGTATAAATGCTACAGAATGGTGTACAGTAGATGTTGCTGGAGATTTTTTTACTACTACAAAAGGTGTCAAGAGACAATCGATACCCGGGGCCGGATTTGTACTCTTTACCGCCCAAGGCCACAGTCACCATCCGCCCCCCTTCAGTATAGGTAGCGAGATGACCCCTCCCCCCTTCCCTCTAGTATAGGTAGCCTGATGACCCCTTCTCCTCCCCCTCCAGTATAGGTAGCCAAATGAATCCCTTAATCCCTCCTTAGCCCCCTCTCCCTTTCAGTATAGGTAGCCAGCTCGCCTTCACACCGCAGCAGCCATCAGTTTCACTTATTTCTCCACTTGTCTCCAGTGCAGAATCTTCCTCTTCCTTTACGTCCAATGCAGCCAAAGTCTGTAGCCGCCGGCCACAATGCAAACGTGCACACAGAGCAAGGTGGCTGCTGCACAGGCGGCTAGCAGCAGAGTACTGCGCTTAGGCGCTCGTCTGATCTCCCTGCATTGCAGCATTTGCAAACTTTCAAATGATGCATCAGTTTAGCCTGCTGCTTTGGTGCCCTTGCTACTGTGGTGCCCTAGGCCATGGCCTAGGTGGCCTTGTCTTAAATCCGGCCCTGTCGATACCAAAAGACTGGGTAGTGCGTAAAGTGTACCTGAGACGTCTCTTTTGGGGGTATTTATACTTGGGGCTGCCTCCAGACCCATGAAGTGCATGGGCTCCGGTGCACTCCTCTCTGCCTGCTCCTTTGTGTTGTAATCCCCCCCCCCCCCCTCCCTGGGAACATTGTGCGCGGCGTGGACGCGTGCAGGCGGGCCGCACATGAACAGAAGCGCATGACTGGCCGGATTACTGGAGGAGGGGGGGTGTTGCAACACAACGGAGTGGCCGGAGAGGACGTACCTCATGGAGCTCTGGAGGAAGCCCCAGGTAAGTATAAATATGAGACGTCTCAGGTACACTTTAGGCTACTTACACACCAGGACGTTGCGTTTAGGGGACGTTATAGGGCACATAACGTGCCCCTAACACAACGCCTGGTGGTGTTGGAGAAGGACGCTGCCAAGAGCCGCGTTACAAGCAGCTCTTGGTGCGCCTGCTCTGTCGGAGGCGCTGCGGAGACCACGTGAGTGGAGCTCTCCGCATCACCTGGTCCCGCCAGCCAATCCACGGCCGCTCCAGGATGTAAACACTGCAAGTGCAGTGAATAATAAGTAGCCATGTGCCTGGCTACGTAGCTGCCTCTCCCCGCCTCCTCTCCGCCCATAAAATGAAAAAAAAAACTCTACTGAGCATGTGCAAACAGTCTAACACGGCTTAGCCGCGTGTAAAGTACTGCATGCAGTACGTTATGTAGATGTGCTGCGTTACACTGTAATGCAACGTGGGCACTGTGAACAGCCCATTGACTTTTCATTGTTGTGCATTGGGGTGCGTTACAGGCTGCTCTAACGTACGCCTGTAACGTCCCACTGGGAAAGCAGCCTCAAGGGGAACCTGAGGTGTGTGTGTGTGCGTGTGTGTGTGCGTGCTTGCGTGCGTGCGTCATATTTGCAGTTTAGGAACCAAATTCTTTTAAGCTATGAAACCAAGCTGAAATAATGACCATTTGAACTTTCCTGCAGTAAGATCTTATCTCGAAATGTCTCTCACTGCTTCTTGGCTGTTTAGGCGCTTCAGAAAAACAGGACTGTATTTCACCCAGTGGGACGAATAGCCCAGAGAAGCTTTTTTGCATAGATAACTGAAGTTTTTTTTTAGCTCTTCCTCTACTGGAAAACAATTTTTTTTTCCTACTAATTTTCTGTTTCTTAGTAAAGATGTCGCGAACATCACATTTTGAAACTTCTGTAAGTGTTCGCGAACACGCGAATCTGGCTAACCGCGAACCATAGACTTCAATGGGCAGGCAAATTCTAAAACCTACAAAGACTGTTTCTGGCCACAAAAGTGATGGTAAAGTTGTTTCAAGGGGCCTAACACCTGGACTGTGGCATGCCGGAGGGGAGTCCATGCCATAAGTCCCACTAAAAATTACAGGGTTGATGCTGTTGTGTTTTAGTCACTAAAGGGAAGAAATCGCATTACATTCCTAAAAAAAATAATGCACTGGAATGGTACTTTGTGCATGAAACTTAATGTAGCCACAATAGAAGGCTATGGAGTGTAACACACAGAAATGCAATAGTACTAAGAATACAGTGAATAATAAAACACTGGGGCAACGGCCTGCAACTTAATGTGGCAACATATAGCAGTAGTGTGCACAGCTCTGGGTGTCAGTGGGCTGTGAAGTGTCACACACACACACACAAAAAACAACAGGAGGCAGATGTACAAGCCCTCAAAATGGCTATTTGGGGTGCTTTCAGCAAGTAGTCAGTGAGGAACAAGAACAGGCCTAGCTAATGCTTTCCCTACTTATCTGCAGCAAGTCTGACCCTGATCTTACTATCACTGCAGCCAGAGAATGAATCCAATATGGCCAACGCAACTGCTTTTTAAAAGGGGGGTGTACAGTGTGTCTGCTGACTGTGAGGTAAGGGGTCAAAGTTTTGCTCGATGATGAATAGGGGCAGGTCAAATGCACCAAATGTTCGCTGTTCGGCGTGAATGCGATTCACAGAAGTTCGCAGAATACTGTTTGCCGGCGAACAGGTCAGGCCATCTCTATTTCTTAGCTGTACTACTCATATAATTCATTCATTTTTGCTACCTACATAATTCTTTTGGATAACCCAGTGCAGAAACTTTTTACTTTTTGGTACTGTAAAATAATCGAAAATTCTCTCTGTTACACAGTCGATGAATATGCCAGTGTTAATCTGGCCGGCCGCACTGTTTTGTCACACTTTAAGAGCATTGCATGGGATAACTTATGTTCCAAATATCTGTACAGTAACCAACATACATAAAATATTGAGGCTCCAAAAATACTGAACTTCCAGCTCCTGGGGGATAAGCGAGAAAAGAGCCTGTTCTGTTTGCCCAGGCTCAGTACTGAAATAACAGAAGAAATATAATTTGGCTTCCAGAACAAATGTATGAGGAGCGGAGGAGAGAAGCAGACTATACATATTCATTGGCTGATAGTGAGGAATGAATACACAGCAGTCTGTTTATCAGTATTAGATGCACAACCCTGGCCTGTGCTGTAAAATGTATTGCATGAATTGTTAGACAGTGATAAGGAAGACAGATTATGAGGCTGGGTGACTGATACTGCAATTAGCACTACACTCCTCTTCTGCAGACTGTCTGTGTTTCCAAACCTGACTGTGGAGCACAACTTCCCACCAGAGGCATAGCTAGGTTTTTTTAGCACCCGGCCAAAACAGTTTTTGCCATTCCCCCCCGCCCCCCTCCTGACAAGGTGGCCACACATCAGAATGTGGTTGTGGCCATGGGTGGATTCAAATGTTTAGATAGCCAGAGGTGCCCCCTTTTCCCATATAGATAGGCATATCTGCCCTCTTCTCCCAGTCGGATAGCCACATTTGTCCCCCTTCAAATAGCCAAATGTAAGCCCCTTTGATAGCCAGATGTGCCCCCTATAGCTAGCCAGATGTGTCCTGCTTTTCTGCTGTTAATGCTTCTGCACACCTCTGCAGAGGGAGGGAGAGAAGCAGGGGCACTTTGCTTTCAAAACTTTTTACTGAGTGAGCTTGATTACAGTATATGCATTGTTGTATCAGATAATACATATCACTCACCTTTTACCTACCTTTTCTTTACTAAAAAAAATATCTCTCAACCAAGTTAACTCTAACAAATGGCCTTATGTTCAAATATTTAGCTGGGTTTAATATTTAAGAACCGGGGCTGTTCTCTGCGATCTGTGCTGCGTGGGCTCTCCAGCCTGCAGCAAAGATTGTGTGCAAGGCAGGGCGATAAGACTCCCCCCCCACCCCCTTTTTTCCCCACTAGGGGAATAACTTGCTGGGGGGGTCTGATCACCGCTGCTCCATGTGGCCGAGCGGGGGGGGGGGGGGCTCCGCCCCACTCCGCCCCACTCCGCCCCACTCCGCAGCGCGATTCCCCTCTCCTTCCCTCCCTACCTCTTCCTCCCTGGCGATGCGTCCTGCGCCGCCTCTGATAGGCTTCAGCCTATCACACGACGGCGATCCCTGGCCAAACGGAGGCCGGGGATCGCCAATCTCCTTTACGGTGCTGCTGCGCAGCAGCGCCGTATTGATGTAAACAGCGGGGATTTCTTCCTCGCGTGTTTCATTTAGCCTGCGAGCCGCGATCGGAGGCTCGCAGGCTATTCACGGAGACACCCTCCGTGAACTGACATGGAACGGCCGCTCGGACGAGCGGCCGTTTCCATGTAATACCACAAACAACCAGCTGCCGGCGTTAGCTGGTCGTTAAGTGAATACAGAACATAACAATAACAGTTAAAACAAAACTTGTTTCATGTGCTGTAATCCACTAAGAAAATACTTGGCTTAACCAGATGAGCCATGTCATTGAGTATTTTTCTGAAATGTGTTTCTCTATGCTATTTTCACCATTTTAGGTATGGTGGTCAATGAACCCTCCTTTAGGAGCCTAGCCTCCTATTTGGGCAACCAGCGAACCACCTCTCATGCACATGGGGGTTACTGCACTGTACTGAGCATCCTCACAGTGCTGCGCCCAGGACCAAATGTCCCCCTTGCTCCCCCATAGCTACGCCTCTGCTTTCCATCAGCATTCCACAACGGACAGCACGTGGATTCAAAAATGATTGGGGACCAGAAATGGTACCATAGCTCAAAGTTGATACTGTGTCCTTACTACCCCTAGCCTGGGAACGTTGTGGTGGTGGTTTGGGGGGTGGGGGGGTGGGAATGGTTTTTTGCTTTCTGGTACTTAGAAGCAGCCTGCCCCATAGTGCTTCTTGCCTATTTTGGTGCGTTATGCTTTTTGCCCCAAATTTCTAAATTATGTGGATTCTGCCTTATAGGGCTGGTGCTTACATAGAGGCAAAGGGGCAATTGCCTCAGGTCCTCAGAGCCTGTCTCAGGTCCCCAGAGCCTGTGAGGGTCCCCCAAGTTGCCCCCTCCCCTTTAGCTATGGTTGGTAACCCATGACAGCAAGGATGCTGTGTGTTTACTCTGTATGGAAAATGAAGGAGGTGAATAATGGGAGCACCAAAAATGCTTTTCAGGGAACATATGATGGATACCTAATAATCTTGTGTGATTGGGTGGGGTTGGATCAGTGTATATAAAGAAACAGAAGCGTGCACTAATGTCCTCTGTTAAATCTCGCCTTTTAATCCTCCAGATCAAGTCCATACAAACGGGGTTAACATCAGTGTGCACATTAGTATAGTTGCTTATACATACTGGTGCTGGTGGCAGTGGTCTGGTGGGTGCCTAGGGTGTGAAGGGATCGGCCTTTGTTGTTATACTCTTCCTTCCATGAATATTGGCGGAGCACATGTCTCAGCATCCTTCGGATTCCCTTAAAGGGGTATTGGTGGCAAAGAGTGGTCAGTAGATTATTTTTGTTTTCTCCTGCATACTGGTCATACCATTCAGGGAGTGCCACACTGAACTGCTTCTTTGTTTAAAAAGTGGGGTTGGATCAGGCCTGGCCACCAGCTCAGGGGGCCCTGGCGGTGATTTGGTGGAAAGGGGGGGTGTCAGGACACCCTCAAAATTACTTTTGCTCCACAGCCCCATTGTAGCTAGAACCATCCCTGCTCCATTGTAGTGCTCCCCTCAAATTATAGTGGCCCATATGCAATTCCCCTTTTCTCCTGAGTTTTCTCCTAGGAGATAATTTTTTATCTCCTATTCAAAATAACTTTTCAGTACTTTGCAACTGAAAAAGTACCAAAAAGTTGGTGAAAAAGTATTGTCAAAATTATTTTGAGTATTTTCTTGCGTTCTGGTGGCTTAAACGGCATTTTATTGACAATTTGAAAAATATCACCTTGGAGAAAACTCATGAGAAAAACTTAATTGCATATGGGTCCGTGTGTCTAATCATAGCTCCCAATTATAGTGCTCACCTTCAATCATAGGCCCTTATTATTATAGAGTTGCTTTGCCTCATATGACAGCATGGCCAAATTTATACTTTTTCTGCCCCAAGGTCAACTTTCTTGTGGACCCTTATCCATGTGCGCCCCTCCCATTCCAAGTGCAGCCCCCTCTTCTGCATGTAACATCCATGTACAGTAGTCCCACTCTTTAATATGCAGCTCTTTTGAGCATCATCTTTCCTCGACCAGTTGCTTTTCTATTTGCAGGCTTCTCTTCCATATTCGACAAAGCCTTTTCAATGTTCAACCACTCTCTTGATCAGAAGCCACTTAAGGCCCAGGCCTTTGTGGCCTTTCCAGAAATCCAGCATGATGGTGCTTCCGATCAGTGGCGTACCTAGGGAATTTGTCATCCTGGTTCTGATTATTTACAGACATCCCCGAACAAGGCACACAGGCACACAGGCACACAGGCACACAGACATCCCCGAACAACACACACAGGCACACAGACATCCCCGAACAACACACACAGACACACAGACATCCCCGAACAACACACACAGACACACAGACATCCCCGAACAACACACACAGACACACAGACATCCCCGAACAACACACACAGACACACAGACATCCCCGAACAACACACACAGACACACAGACATCCCCGAACAACACACACAGACACACAGGCACACAGACATCCCCGAACAACACACACAGACACACAGGCACACAGACATCCCCGAACAACACACACAGACACACAGGCACACAGACATCCCCGAACAACACACACAGACACACAGGCACACAGACATCCCCGAACAACACACACAAACACACAGGCACACAGACATCCCCGAACAACACACACAAACACACAGGCACACAGACAGACATCCCTGAACAACACACACAGACACACAGACAGACATCCCTGAACAACACACACAGACACACAGGCACACAGACATCCCCGAACAACACACACAGACACACAGGCACACAGACATCCCCGAACAACACACACAGACACACAGGCACACAGACATCCCCGAACAACACACACAGACACACAGGCACACAGACATCCCCGAACAACACACACAGACACACAGGCACACAGACATCCCCAAACAACACACACAGGAACACAGACATCCCCGAACAACGCACACAGGCACACAGGCACACAGACACAGACACACTTTTTTAGATGGGAGGGTTGAAGGGTTGGGGCGCCGAGCGAGTAACTGCAAATTTTGGGGGATTTTGGGGAAAAAGTCATAAGGATGTGGACGTAGCTAAGTTGGGAAACTCTGTACAGTGCTGCAGAAGATGTCAGCGCTATATAAATACGCAATATTAATATGGTATGACATTAGACTATGACTATGGAACGATTAGATTGTGACCTCCTCTGGGGACAGTTAGAAAAGGGGGGGGGGCACATACGAAAGAGGCGGATGCATAGGAGGATGGGGCATAAAGAGGTAGAGGCACAAGACAGAGAGAACCTGGTGGGAGAGGAAAAATGGCAGGAAGACCTCTCACCCTGACTGCAGACATCACCAGTGCTGTTTGGCAGGTACAGACTAACCAGCAAGCTCATGGTGACCCAGAACTCATTGGAGTGTGTAAGGGACTACAATGGTCCTAAAAGCCCCCTTACTAAGATGTTAAGAAAAACAAAAATTTGCTTTCCTAAAACAGAAAGAATTTGCGATAATTCAGGTTGGAGTGAGCTCGAGATGTCTCCCAGAGCACCACTGCTGAATATATGCAAATTAACCATTGTACCCTTAGAAGCTAAACACACCTCCAGAACCGCTGGAATGCAATGATGTGTCAGCTTGTTAAATTGTACAGAGCCATAATAATCCAACATGCATACAGACTGTTTCGGATTGTTGAGTTCTGGGTCACCATGAGCTTGCTGGTTAGTCTGTACCTCTCGGTTTACAAGCCCTACTCCATAGAGCCAAATTAATCCATGCCATGCACTGATGAGGATCAAACAATCCGAAACAGTCTGTATGCATGTTGGATTATTATGGCTCTGTACAATTTAACAAGCTGACACATCATTGCAATCCAGCGGTTCTGGAGGTGTGTTTAGCTTCTAAGGGTACAATGGTTAATTTGCATATATTCAGCAGTGGTGCTCTGGGAGACATCTCGAGCTCACTCCAACCTGAATTATCGCAAATTCTTTCTGTTTTAGGAAAGCAAATTTTTGTGTTTCTGTTTGGCAGGGACATTCCACTGAAGCCACTGAAATCAGAAAAGAGAAAAGGGGTAATTGGGGAAGACAATGGTGGGAGGGGGAGCTGGGAAAAGAGATAAGAGATAAGATTAACTGCATTCAAGCTAATCTAAATTGCCTGGAGCTTCTCTGCTCACTACACAAGTCAGCTGTCAGAACCTGTACCACTGGCTTCTGCAACAGCAGACTGCCCTGCATTATTGATTACTCTGATCAGGATAAATAATAAATAACCCTACTGTGGTATTACAGCACAGCAGCCAGTGCACATGGCTACTAATTACAGGCAACCTCTAACGCACTAAACACATCCCACCATCTCTCCCTGCTAATGTCCCAGCTGCAGCACAGCAATCATTCTCTCTACTCACCCTGCTGCACTGCACATTCACTCACTGCAGGCTGTATGTAGAGAGCGAGGAGACACATTGCCCACGGGACAGGAAGGGGGAGGGGTGCTACATCTAGTGCAGGAAGTAATACAGTCCCCTGCACTGCCTGCTGCTTTTTTTCAAATGTTGCCCAAACTATGAAAAATTGGTCCCAGATGCAAGAACACAGTGACTGAGCACCACAGTGGCATCCATGGCTACACCCGATGTTGTGAGCACCTGCAATCGAATTTTACTTCGGCAGGATTTAATTGGTTAATTTTCAAGCTGCATAAATTTGCATACAAAATGTGCATAATTCTGCATCAACTCACTACAGTTTCCTCCCAAATCCTAAAAACATACAGATAAATGAATTGGCCCGACACTACAATACATACACTACCAAGTACATACACAGACCTATGACTATGGTAAGGATTAGATTATGAGCCCTTCTGAGGTACAGTTAACTCCTGTACGACCGCGTCATGTCGATGGGACCGCCTAATGCTGACCGGCGTCAAGTCCTGGGGCAGGGATTTGCACGAGGTTGTGCGCGCCTATGCGCGAGCATCTCCGCTTGGATGACGGAGCTCCGCGCTCACCGCTAGGAGACTGTCAGACATCTATTTACTCTGTACAGCACTGCGATCTACGGCACATGGCGGTCCCCTGGGTGGCAAGGAAGCCTGTAACAGCCGATTGCGCAGATTGGCTGGCAGGGAAGGTAGGGACAATAAAATAATAAAAAAGGGAAAATGTATTGTTATTTAAAAAAAAAATATATTTATAACAAAAAAAATAAGCATTGGGGGGGGGGGGGCACAATCACAGCCACCAACAGAATTTTCTGTTGGTGGGCAGAAAAGGGGGCGAATCACTTGAGTGCTGTGTTGTACGACCCTGCAGCAAAGCCTTAAAGCTGCAGTGACCTATTTTGTAAAACATGGCCTGATCACTAGGGTCCTCAAGTAGTTAAGAGACAATATGTACAGTGCTGTAGAAGATGTTGGCGCTATATAAATCCTACCTAATAATATACAAGTGTCCCTGCGTCCTGTCCCTGTGCTTTTGCGCTACTGCGCATGTCCTGCACTGACAGCCGTTGGGACAGGACGCAGGACAGGCCACCGGGCCGGTCCAGCTGGCGGGTGTGTGTGCACGCTGCGGGCGGGAGCATTTGCGGCGGGCGGTTGTGCGCACAGCGGTGACAGACCTAGAGCCCGTTTTGTAAACAGGCTTAGGTCACTAGTATTAAATAATTATAATAATAACAATTTTAAAATAACAAAGTGAAATAATTTTGCAGGAACTGTGAACTGAATCTCAGCACAGTTTGTGCCTCACTTTCCTGAGCCTCATTATTCCAAAGTAAAGCAAAATATTAAACAAGAAGCAAGTAGTACTAATGAGCACAGTAACTAAAAAAATTCATTTAATATTAACAGAAAATGGGGAAAAAACCCAAAATCTAAATGTAGCAGAAATTGAAATGTAAACTGAACTCTCGGCACACCATGTTCCTTACCACAATAACTTGCCTATTACAGTTAAGCGGAGTATTAAATGGCAAGTGCTAATGGGTACAATTACTGAAAAAGTTATTTAGTGTGAACAAAACCAAACTCCCATATAACTACTAAACTAAGAAAATAAAAATGAATTGTAAAAAAAAAATGTAGCAAAAAACCTGCCAAACGTATATCAGCAGCAAAAAAAAAAAAAGGAGCAGACTGTGTGAAAATTCAAATCCTTTTTCATAATGCTTTGCCTGCCTTCTACTAAAACAATAAAAAACAAAATAAAAACATAAAACAATATAAATTCCAAATGAGAACAGGGCACACAAAAGACGTCTGCAAATACTGTAATGCTTATATGAGGAACAAGCAGAGTTACAGCCTTGACATGTTTTGAGCGGAGCCCTTCCTCAGGTTTGACCCTGGACAATCTACAGAGTGATTAAATACCCACCTCGCAGGAAGTGATGTAACCAATTTCATATGCATAAATCACTATTGAAATTCCACCATGCTTCGCAGTGCCCTTTCTCTGTAACACCGCCCCCCGACCTCCTGCCCCCTTACTTGGTAGTGGTGGCACAGAATCCATTACATACCAACCATGTGACCACGGGTAACAAAATGCCTGGAAACTGGGGTCCCATATTCCTTTTTGCCTCCAGTTAGGTTGGTGATACTCCATGGAAGCAGGAAAATATGGGCGCCCACTAGTGGCGGAAGTTTGGGTACCACCATAGGGGCCCATTGTATTTATCGGTAACAAGGGGAAATTTGAACTCTCACGGCGCCCAATAAATATCAGGAGCCGGGCCCCAACACTCTGCCCTGCCATGAACGTACCATCCAATGCTGAAAGCCATACAACCTCACATGAAGTAGAAGAAGAGCGGGAAGCACACACTGGCCTTTGCCTGCTGCCCACATGCCTAGTCTACTGCCTGGTTGGACTCTCTTGGGTGAGGCTGTTCTAAAAAGAAAAAAAAAATTCATGTATCCTCTCTCTTTAAATCCTAAAGTTTTACTGTCGGACTTGAGAAAAGTAATTATAGGAAAACGAATCAAACTGAGGCAAATTAGTTCATTTTCACTGCAACAGATTTTCCTGCCAAAATCAGAACTCCTTTAGAAAAATATAATTTTTCTTTTTGGTTCCATGCTTAAAACGAAACACCATTTTTGAGCCAAAAATGCCTTGTTTAAAATATAGAAGCCGAGTCTAGCCCAGACCCTTGCTGGCAGAGAATATGGGGGATTTGTAGTATCCAAGCAACAAGTTCTGCTCAAGATTATATACAGGCTGCACTTAAATAATAAGGTTTTGTTTATGCGGTTGTAATCAAATGAATGCTTAACACATGCTAATAAAAAAAAACCATGCTGATGGGAAATGAATAAAAATACACAAAATCATAAAGGTTTTTGCTCAGATTTTATAACAATAGGAAAAATACTAATTACATATTTACTAAATAAAAAAGGCCAAACATATAGCTAGGGATGCTTATTGGGATTTCACGGACGGCAATTTTCTTATTTACGATTAGAGTTGGGCCGAACCTCCGATTTTAGGTTCGCGAACCGGGTTCGCGAACTTTCGCGGAATGTTCGGTTCGCGTTAAAGTTCGCGAACCGCAATAGACTTCAATGGGGATGCGAACTTTGAAAAAAAAAAATTATGCTGGCCACAAAAGTGATGGAAAAGATGTTTCAAGGGGTCTAACACCTGGAGGGGGGCATGGCGGAGTGGGATACACGCCAAAAGTCCCCGGGAAAAATCTGGATTTGACGCAAAGCAGCGTTTTAAGGGCAGAAATCACATTGAATGCTAAATGACAGGCCTAAAGTGCTTTAAAACATCTTGCATGTGTATACATCAATCAGGTAGTGTAATTAAGGTACTGCTTCACACTGACACACCAAACTCACCGTGTAACGCACTGCAAACAGCTGTTTGTGTAGTGACGGCCATGCTGGACTGGTGCGCACCATGGCGAGAGTGCAGGTTTTGGTGGCTTTACAGCCCATATGGTCGCCTGGCTGATGTAGCTGAATGACAGAACGGTGACTGTCCAGCTGATCAAATTTGGTCTGACCACAATGAAGCAACGACCTTATTATCTTTTGTGTGCCCCCCTAGACACTCATCTAGGCGCCGGTCATTGCTTCATTGTGATACGCAAGCCCCTTCACCACGGCAAGGTAATGATCACGAAGGGGAATGGGCGCATGTACATGCCTTTTCTTTTGTTGTTGCAGCTGCCCGCAGTGCAGCCAGAAAAATTAGGCAGTCATGCACACGCACCAGAAAAATTATTACAGCGGCCGCTGCTAGCAGCGGCCTAAAAAATTCAGCAATTCGCCTGGAGTCCCGGACCCTGTTGGTGGTGGCGGAGAAGGTAGTCAAGCGGCCTGCAGGCAGACATGCTGTGTGGAGGGACTGGGAGCGACTTAGTCTTCTTGGGGCAGGCCAGGCAGCCAGTCACACGGCGTGCAGGCAGAGATGCTGTGTGTGCGGGGACTGACTTAGTCTTGGGGCGGGCAGCAGCCCTCCGGGATCCATGCCTCATTCATTTTGATAAAGGTGAGGTACTTAACACTTTTGTGACTTAGGCGACTTCTCTTCTCAGTGACGCTGAAGGTCCTTTCTGACAGGACGCTTGCGGCAGGGCAGGAGAGAAGTTGGATGGCAAATTGGGACAGCTCTGGCCACAGGTCAAGCCCGCGCACCCAGTAGTTCAAGGGTTCCTCATCGCTGTTCACAGCAGTGTCTACATCCACACTTAAGGCCAGGTAGTCGGCTACCTGCCGTTCCAGGCGTTGGTGGAGGGTGGATCCGGATGGGCTACGGCGAGGCGTTGGACTAAAGAACGTCCGCATGTCGGACATCACCATGAGATCGCTGGAGCGTCCTGTCTTTGACTGCGTGGACACGGGAGGAGGATTAGTGGCAGTGGTACCTTGCTGGCGTTGTGCTGTCACATCACCCTTAAAGGCATTGTAAAGCATAGTTGACAGCTGGTTCTGCATGTGCTGCATCCTTTCCACCTTCAGGTGAGTTGGTAACAGGTCCGCCACTTTGTGCCTGTACCGAGGGTCTAGTAGTGTGGCCACCCAGTACAGCTCATTCCCCTTGAGGTTTTTTATACGGGGGTCCCTCAACAGGCAGGACAGCATAAAAGACGACATCTGCACAAAGTCGGATCCAGTACCCTCCATCTCCTCTTGGTCTTCCTCAGTGACGTCACGTAAGTCAACCTCCTCCCCCCCAGCCGCGAACAATACCACGGGAAGGTTGAGCAGCACAAGCCCCCTGCGACGCCTGCTGCGGTTGTTCTCCTGCCGCCGTCCCCTCCTCCTCCTCCTCCCCCAAAGAAACACCTTGCTCATCATCCTCTGAGTCTGACTCATCTTCTGCACACGACTTCTCTTCTTCCTCCTCCTCCCCCCTCTGTGCTGCCGCAGGTGTTGAGGAAACAGCTGGGTCTGATGAAAATTGGTCCCATGCCTGTTCCTGCCGTAACGGTTCCTGGTCACGCTCATTCGCAGCTTCATCCGCCACTCTACGCACAGCACGCTCCAAGAAGTAAGCGTAGGGAATTAAGTCGCTGATGGTGCCCTCACTGCGGCTCACCAGGTTGGTCACCTCCTCAAACGGCCGCATGAGCCTGCATGCATTTTTCATCAGTGTCCAGTTGTCGGGCCAGAACATCCCCATCTTCCCAGACTGTTTCATTCTACTGTGGTTGTAGAGGTACTGGGTGACGGCTTTCTTCTGTTCTAGCAGGTGGGAGAACATGAGCAGGGTCGAATTCCAGCGAGTCGGGCTATCGCAAATGAGGCGTCTCACCGGCATGTTGTTTTTCCGCTAAATTTCCGCAAAGCGTGCCATGGCTGTGTAAGACCGCCTCAAATGCCCTCAGAACTTCCTGGCCTGCTTCAGGACATCCGCTAAGCCAGGGTACTTTGCCACAAATCTTTGAACAACTAGATTCATGACATGTGCCATGCAGGGTATGTGTGTCAGCTTCCACATATGCAAAGCGGCAAGCAGATTGCTGTCGTTGTCGCACACCACGGTGCCTATCTCCAGGTGGTGCGGGGTCAGCCACTCATCCACCTGTTTCTTAAGAGCAGCCAGGAGAGCTGCTCCAGTGTGACTCTCCGCTTTGAGACAAGACATGTCTAAGATGGCGTGACACCGTCGTACCTGGCATGCAGCATAGGCCCTGCGGAGCTGGGGCTGTGTAGCTGGAGAGGAGAACTGCCACTCAGCCAAGGAGGAGGAGGACAGCGAAGAGCATGTAGCAGGAGGAGAGGAGGTGGCAGGAGGCCTGCCTGCAAGCCGTGGAGGTGTCACAATTTGGTCCGCTGCGCCCTGCTTGCCATCGTTCACCACCAGGTTGACCCAATGGGCTGTGTACGTAATGTAGCGGCCCTGCCCGTGCTTGGCAGACCAGGCATCCGTGGTCAGGTGTACCCTTGACCCAACGCTCTTCGCAAGAGATGACACCACTTGCCTCTCAACTTCACGGTGCAGTTGGGGTATGGCCTTTCTCGAAAAATAAGTGCGGCCTGGCATCTTCTACTGCGGTGTTCCAATGGCCACAAATTTACGGAAGGCCTCAGAGTCCACCAGCCGGTATGGTAACAGCTGGCGAGCTAACAGTTCCGCCACGCTAGCTGTCAGACGCCGGGCAAGGGGGTGACTGGCCGAAATTGGCTTCTTCCGCTCAAACATTTCCTTCACGGACACCTGACTGCTGCTGTGGGCAGAGGAGCAGGAAGCGCTCAAGGGCAGAGGCGGAGTGGAGGAGGGTGCCTGTGAAGGTGGAAGGGAGAAAGCGGCAGAAGCAGATGATGCACCTGAAGGAGGAAGAGGAGAAGGAGGGTGACTTTTCTTTTGTGTGCTGCTGCTGCTTTTGCTCAGATGGCCATCCCATTGCTGTTTGTGCCTTTTCTCCAGGTGCCTTCGTAAGGCACTTGTCCCTACGTGAGTGTTGGCCTTTCCACGGCTCAATTTTTGTTGGCAGAGCGAACAGATGGCTTTGGTCCGATCTGAGGCACACACATTAAAAAATTTCCACACTGCTGAGCCACCCTGGGATGTGGGCACTATGGGGACCTCAGCAGCTGATGCTGAAGGGCAAGTTGGCTGGCTGTACATAGGTGGCGATACATGGTGCCGGACACTGCCACCAGCTGTTTCTGACGAAGAGCTGCCCCAGCTTCTTTCAGCAACTTCTCTCCTCCTACTACTCTCTGACTCCCCCTCTGAACTGTCCCCCTCTTCATCTCCTCTATTGGGAACATACAGAGGATCCCTATCATCGTCATCATCGTAATCATCCTGCCCAGCTTCGCTTGCCTCAGACAAATCCAAACATGCACCATCAGTAGGTCCTTCATCCTCCTTACACGTTACATCCATAGTGTTGCCGCGTAACTCAGACATATGAGCTGGTGAAAATTCATCTGGCTGTAACAACAATGGCTGTGCATCAGTGATTTCAACACTAAATAATTCTTGCGAAGTGTCAAATGCAGTGGAAGTGGTGCTAGTAGTAGCGCTGGTGGCTGAGCAAGATGAGGTGTTCTGTGTCGCTAAATACTCAACCACGTCCTGACAATCTTGGGAGGTGATGGGACGTGCCTTCTTCCGAGCACTGTACTGTGGGCCAGGTCCACACGAAATTACATTTACACGACCTCGCGCAGACCTGCCGGATGACCTTCCTCTGGCTCTGGCACTACCTCTTCCTCTACCTGTTTTGTCCATATCTGGTATGCACAGAGTGGTATATCACACTGCGTGCACTCACGTAGGTAGGTGGGTTCACTTAACTGCACAGGTATGCGCACTGATGCGGTGGGTTCACTGAACAGAACAGGTATACAGTGGCGGGTTCACAGAACAGGTATGCAGTGGCAGGTTCACTGAACAGTACAGGTATGCAGTGGCGGGTTCACTGAACAGTACAGGTATACAGTGGCGGGTTCACAGAACAGGTATGCAGTGGCAGGTTCACTGAACAGAACAGGTATCCAGTGGCGGGTTCACTGAACAGTACAGGTATACAGTGGCGGGTTCACTGAACACAACAGGTATGCAGTGGCGGGTTCGCTGAACAGAACAGGTATACAGTAGCGGGTCCACTGAACAGAACAGGTATACAGTGGCGGGTTCACTGAACACAACAGGTATGCAGTGGTGGGTTCACTGAACAGAACAGGTATACAGTGGCGGGTTCACTGAACACAACAGGTATGCAGTGGCGGGTTCACTGAACAGGTATACAGTGGCGGGTTCACTGAACAGAACAGGTATACAGTGGCAGGTTCACTGAACACAACAGGTATGCAGTGGCGGGTTCACTGAACAGAACAGGTATACAGTGGTGGGTTCACTGAACACAACAGGTATGCAGTGGCGGGTTCACTGAACAGGTATACAGTGGCGGGTTCACTGAACAGAACAGGTATACAGTGGCAGGTTCACTGAACAGAACAGGTATACAGTGGCGGGTTCACTGAACAGAACAGGTATACAGTAGCGGGTCCACTGAACAGAACAGGTATGCAGTGGCGGGTTCACTGAACAGTACAGGTATACAGTGGCGGGTCCACTGAACAGAACAGGTATGCAGTGGCGGGTTCACTGAACAGAACAGGTATACAGTAGCGGGTCCACTGAACAGAACAGGTATGCAGTGGCGGGTTCACTGAACAGTACAGGTATACAGTGGTGGGTTCACAGAACAGGTATGCTGTGGCAGGTTCACTGAACAGAACAGGTATGCAGTGGCGGGTTCACTGAACAGGTATACAGTGGCGGGTTCACTGAACAGAACAGGTATACAGTGGCAGGTTCACTGAACAGAACAGGTATGCAGTGGCGGGTTCACTGAACACAACAGGTATACAGTAGCGGGTCCACTGAACAGAACAGGTATGCAGTGGCGAGGTTCTCTGAACAGTACAGGTATACAGTGGCGGGTCCACTGAACAGAACAGGTATACAGTAGCGGGTCCACTGAACAGAACAGGTATGCAGTGGCGGGTTCACTGAACAGAACAGGTATACAGTAGCGGGTCCACTGAACAGAACAGGTATGCAGTGGCGGGTTCACTGAACAGTACAGGTATACAGTGGTGGGTTCACAGAACAGGTATGCAGTGGCAGGTTCACTGAACACAACAGGTATGCAGTGGCGGGTTCACTGAACAGGTATACAGTGGCGGGTTCACTGAACAGAACAGGTATACAGTGGCAGGTTCACTGAACAGAACAGGTATGCAGTGGCGGGTTCACTGAACAGAACAGGTATACAGTAGCGGGTCCACTGAACAGAACAGGTATGCAGTGGCGGGTTCACTGAACAGTACAGGTATACAGTGGCGGGTTCACTGAACAGAACAGGTATACAGTAGCGGGTCCACTGAACAGAACAGGTATGCAGTGGCGGGTCCACTGAACAGAACAGGTATGCAGTGGCGGGTTCACAGAACAGGTATGCAGTGGCAGGTTCACCGAACAGGTATGCAGTGGTGTGTTCACCGAACAGGTATGCAGTGGTGGGTTCACTGAACAGGTATGCAGTGGTGGGTTCACTGAACAGGTATGCAGTGGTGGGTTCACTGAACAGGTATGCAGTGGTGGGTTCACTGAACAGGTATGCAGTGGTGGGTTCACTGAACAGGTATGCAGTGGTGGGTTCACTGAACAGGTATGCAGTGGTGGGTTCACTGAACAGGTATGCAGTGGTGGGTTCACTGAACAGGTATGCAGTGGTGGGTTCACTGAACAGGTATGCAGTGGTGGGTTCACTGAACAGGTATGCAGTGGTGGGTTCACTGAACAGGTATGCAGTGGTGGGTTCACTGAACAGGTATGCAGTGGTGGGTTCACTGAACAGGTATGCAGTGGTGGGTTCACAGTACAGGTATGCAGTGGTGGGTTCACTGAACAGGTATGCAGTGGTGGGTTCACTGAACAGGTATGCAGTGGTGGGTTCACTGAACAGGTATGCAGTGGTGGGTTCACAGTACAGGTATGCAGTGGTGGGTTCACAGAACAGGTATGCAGCCAGGAACAAGCTAAGCCTAACTAATCTTTCCCTATGAGAGACAGTCTGCAGCAGCTCGCCCTACTCTCACTAATGCAGGCACACGAGTGACCGTAATGGCCGCCGCTGCCTGCCTTATATAAGGGGGGTGGGGCTCCAGGGGCTAGTGTAGCCTAATTGGCTACACTGGGCCTGCTGACTGTGATGTAGAGGGTCAAAGTTGACCCTGCATGTGCATTATGGGGCGAACCGAACTTCCGCGAAGGTTCGCCTGCGGGACGCGAACGCGAACCACGGAAGTTCGCATGGAACCGTTCGCAGGCGAACCGTTCGGCCCAACTCTATTTACGATTGGAATCAGAATGGAAATTTGATTACTGCGGAAATGCCGCATTACTGCAACTTGGTCATTTTAGCCTAATCACAGAACTCGGAAGCATTGGACCAGTCAGAGAATGTAGAGTCAACTCAAAAGTATTTGGCCAATCGGAGAGTGCAAAAACTTACCCCCAAAAAGGTTCATCAGAATTTGGATAACATAAATCGGATTTCGACGAAAATACTGCAAGTCTGCAACTTGGTAATTTTGGAACAAGATTTCAGGAAGGGAACAAACACCAGAAAGCAATAGTGTAGTATGTCACTGTATAGGAGCATTTCAGAATAGAAAGATTACTCACATTATTTTGGTTGAAAGACAAGTGCAATCCTGTAGAGGAATACCCACCTTCACTCAGTATCATGAGGGTCCTCACTGGTCGCTCTCCTGATGATCAGGTAAAACAAAGAAAGGGACACCGAGAGCTCAATATAGTGTAGTAAGTCTTGACACCAGATTATAGGCAATACCGTACCGTAATACTCACAAACCAAGGTTACCACAAAGGCAACCACTGCAATTGCAGGTGGGGAGATTAGATCTGACCCCAATCGGGTTAAGAAGTCACTCTCTGTAGATCAGAAAGATGGGACAACACCCCTCCACCAAGGGTGGACTAGACAATAATACTAGGATGTGTAACAGAGGCCCCAACATAGTATAAACATGTTTACAAACCGTCTAAAAGAGGAGGTAGTGGTGGTGGACTTACCTCCTCCAAGGAGACACCAAAGGTTGTTGGTTTATAGTAAACAACAATTTATTCACAATACTCCAAAAGTGCAACACGTTTCACAGGTTTAACCCTGCTTCATCAGGCAATAACAACTGAGTAATAGCATATAGGGTCAGTAGCCTCTGGTTCTTCTACTGACCATATATGCTATTACGCCGTTGTTATTGCCTGATGGAGCGGAATTAAACCTGCGTTAAGCTTTTGGAGTATTGTGAATAAATTGTTGTTTGCTATAAACCAACAATCTTTGGTGTACTTGGAGGAGGTAAGTCCACCACTATCTCCTCTTTTTAAACGTTTTTATACTATGCCGGCACCTCTGTTATACATCCAAGCAGGGATGAGCAGAAACTACGCCAGTGCGATTTTATGCATCTTAGTTGGCATCTACGCATCGTAGTTCATAGGTGATGTTTCAAAACTACGCTTACGAATTTACACATAGCGAAGTACCGCTACGCGTAGCTTACGCCCACTATGCCTATTTAACATGTGTATTGCGTAGTGAACTAGGAATGCGTTACTCGTGTCTAATTTTCCGCGTGCGATTGTATGCTTACAAATTTACGCATTGGAAAGGGGAATGTAAGCATAGAAGAGTTCCAGGTACAAGCATTTCAAGAGAAATTAATGCGTACAATTTTCTGCATACAGGCATAAGCATCCGTATACACTACGCTTCGCACTACGCGTAATTGCGTATTTTATCGCGTAGTCTACGAAATGCATACGAAGCAAAGCTTTTATTTAGAAGCTGTAGTTTAGCGAAGCGTAATTGCGTAAAACTACGCGTAGTTCCAGCGTAGCGAAGTTGGCTGACTACGACCATCCCTGCATCCAAGTATACTGATGACCAGGTAGGCCCCCAAAGAGGTTTTGGCCCCAGCTCCCCCTGGAACAAATTACCCTGGCCTTGCTGTGTCTGTGGGCAGTTATTATTATATATCGTGATGGAAAAAGCAATGACCAGGCATAATATATTTTAATGTATAGTAAACTGTATTCAAAGGTTACTTTCTTTAACTGATAGAACTAGGGAAATACTACTTATGAATGCAAGCCAGAGTTGTCCTTTAACTGATGCTGCCATAAGTTTGCAGGAAGCAGAAAGAGGCAGAGCTGGCAGAGCAGAAGGTTGGCTACAACAGACCTGATGCGCAGTGTACGCTGTGTGCAGGCTGCTGAACAAGGGGAACCTGGCATTCACTGAGCTCTTCAGAGGTGCAGCATCAATACCTGACTATAACTGCATCGTATATCAGGGGCGATTTTGGGTCGATTTAGCATATTGATATTATAAGCGCGCTCATCCGTTAAGCCTATAAAGAACCATTGCTCAGAAATAATCCGTTTTCTTTTTCAACTCTAACAGCTCTTACCAGCTTAATCTCCTGGTTGCTGCAGCTTTCCTCTAAACAATTAGTTCCTTCCTTTCATTTACAGATGGTGGAAATGAGTTTAAATAAATAAACGGTTAGCAGGCGCTACTGATGAAAGGTTTCATTATAGAGATTTATTTGCGGTACATTTTCTTTCCACTTTTCTGCTAACAGGTAAAGCTCCATGGAGTCGGTAAATCTTAACTTTTCGGCCCCAGTGGCACCTTGGTGTTACATTTAAGTCACATCAAGTTCCCAGGTACAAAAACAAGGGGGACATTCTTCCCAGCCCGACAGCATATGCGTCCTAAAAATAGTTCTGACCCTCTCCCACACCTTGTCCAAAACTGAAAAAATAAAGTATGGTTGGCTTTCCTACCTCCAATCTGCAGGTGGCGCTGTTGCATTATCTGTACTGTAAAGCACAAAGTCTTCTAGCCCTTGTGATGTTGTTGTTTCACACTCCTTTTGTTAATGGCTGCCTGCCTATTGCTAGGTACACACGATACAATTTTACGGCAGATTTACCTGCTAGATCGACTACTTCCAACATGTCCAATCTGAATTTTGATCGATTTTCTGATCGATTTCCATGGAAGATCGATCGAAATTCAGATCAGACATGGAAATAGTCAATCTGGCAGGTAAGTCTGCCAGAAAATTGTATCGTATGTACCTAGCATTGCTCTGCCTAATTAAAGTCAATGGGAACTGTTTATATATAAAAAAAAGCCATATACTTACCTATGGAGAGGGAAGGCTCTGGATCCTATAGAGCCTTCCCGCTCCTCTCCCGATGCCCTCGGTGAAGTGCTGTCCTCGGGAGCAGTAGTCAAATACTGCTCGCTCCGCTGCCGAAGGAAGCTTCAGTGTAAAACGAGGCAGCTGCGGCGAACAGCACCGCTGCCGCAGCTGCCTCCATGCGGCCATCCGTCCGTTTGGCGTCCAGGACGCCGAGGACGGAACGTCCTTCCGTGCAGGGGGTTGCCTTAGCGCACAGGCGGGACCTTTATGCGGGGAGGAAGCCCGTCAGCTGACCTGCTGGTCGGCTGACGTCAGAGTAGACCCACGGCGCCCAGGATTGGCTGATGAGAAGGGGGCATGCCAGTGAGGTCTCCTCTGCTTCATAAGCCTCCGGGCTTCATTATCACATTGTCTGCTGTCGTGAATACTTGCATGTTAGCGCGCAGACCTTAGGCTAGTTCCCTGGTGTTGATGCTAAGGATTTCACATCAAGACTAGGATATTGCTACCTTGTGATTGTTATTTGTTTAGACTAGTTCCCTGGTGTTGATGCTAAGGATTTCAAACCCAGACTAGGTTATTGCTACTGTATTGATCTCCTGTGTATGACTCTTTGCAATTACCCTGACTCTGATCCTGCTTTCTGATCCTGTACTTTTGCCTGTCTGTCTACCTGTTGCTCAACCTCTGCCTGATTACCGTTTACTCTCTTGTCTCACGATCCTGTACCGATACTTACCTCTCTGTTGCCGAACCTTGCCTGCCTGACCATTCTACTCACCAGTGGGCCCTTGCCACTGGTGAGGTGTTACTACGCCAGCTCTGCTGGTGAAGCAGTTCTGCTAGGCTATAGTTCAGCCTTGATTGTCTGCTCGTTAGGTAACCTGTCATTGTAGTATTACTGTGTCTCGCAGGCTGCAGTACAGTCTGACTCACCCGCCCCTCGGGTATTCATTTGCCTGCAGCATATTCTGAATCACCCGCTCCTCGGGAGATTCAGCCTCTTCAGTATTGTTCCTCCAGCTTGCTGGAGGTTGTACGTTAGTGCACGGTCAGTGTACTGTTCATACCTCACCAGCCCCTCTGGTGAGGTCTCATTGTACCATTAAAGTTACGGTTGCACCAAACCACTACACACTCTGCTCTTTGTCTGCTATACTGGTATTTTTGGTGATTCTTCAGATCACACATAATCAGACATCTGAGCTCGACACCCAACCGTTACATTCAGAAAGTCTTCGGGAGCCAGAGACTGGCCACTCCATACGGCACACGCAAGAGCGCACCCTCTTGCGCACTCGCACGTGTGCAGAATCGACTCAAAGCCGCCTGTCTTCAGGAGGACTCTGCTCTGGAAGATTTCCGAAGTCCCCCATGGCCGTGGTTTCAAGGGAGCCGGCGCTGCACCGAGGGCTCCAGGAAAGGAGAGGGAAGGGTCTATAGGACCCAGAGCCTCCCCTCTCTTTAGGAATCTGGCTTTTTTTTTTTTTTTTCCCCCAGAGAGATGGTTCCCATTAGCTGTTGTAACCACTGTTAATGACTTGGCTTCCTGACTATAATACAGACTGGTGATGGGATGATGCCTCTGTAACAGCTTAATTATTCCTGCCATCTATTGACAGAAAGCATATTTCATTTATTTACTGACTTTTCTATATACTGTCAAAAAAGATGAATCCTAAACTTGCTGCATTAAAGAACTCTCTTGTTCCAAAAGTGAATTTTGATAGCATGGACAATGCAGTGACACAAACACAGAACAATTTGTAGCAACATTAACCGGTTCAGCGCCGCAGTGCCGAAAATCTCATGCATCCGAGCAACGTTCACCTCCCATTCATTCGCCTATAACTTTATTCCTACTTATCACAATGAATTGATCTATGTCTTGTTTTTTCTGCCACCAATTAGGCTTTCTGTGGGTGATACATTTTGCTAAGAGCCACTTTACTGTAAATGCATTTTAACAGGAAGAATAAGAAAAAAATGGAAAAAATTCATTATTTCTCAGCTTTTGGCCATTATAGTTTGAAATTAATATACGCTACCGTAATTAAAATGCATGTATTTTATTTGCCCATATGTCCCGGTTCTTACACCATTTAAACGATGTCCCTATCACAATTTATGGTGCCGATATTTCATTTAGAAATAAAGGTGCATTTTTTCAATTTGCGTCCATCCCTATTTATAAGCTTATAATTTTAAATAATATAATAACATATTCTCTTGACATGCATAATTAAAAAGTTCAGACCCCTTATTTGCAGACGACATCCTATTGTCCATAATAAATCCATTAACCTCACTCCCGGCCTTACATGATACTCTAAACTTATATGAATCTTTATCAGGATTTAAATTAAACCAAGACAAAACAGAGGCTCTACCTATAAAAATACCTCCAAGCCTTCTCACTTCCTTACAGACACATTTCCCTTATAAGTGGCAGACGCACTCTATAAAATACTTAGGAATTCATCTCACCCCCAATTACAATACCTTATATAAGTGCAATTTCTCTCCCCTTATTCAACGGATCTTACAGGACCTACACAAATGGACGGCATATAAAATCTCCTGGCTAGGCCGGATCTATGCTCTAAAAATGAATATCCTACCCAGAATACTGTACTTATTCGAAACCTTACCAGTCCTTGTCCCATCCTCTCAACTGACGTCTCTACAAGCGGCATTCCATAAATTTGTTTGGAATTATAAACGACCGAGAGTCCATAAAAACATTCTTACCTCCCCTAGGGAGCAAGGTGGCCTGGGACTACCACTCCTACGCTACTACTATTACGCTGCTCATCTACGTCAGCTATCAGAATGGTCCAATCTCAGAGTACATACAAAATGGGGTCTTATTGAAGCGACTAGTATGCTACCCATCTCCCTAGCTTCTTTACTCTGATCTCATACCACGCCAAAAATTCAACAACAGTATCTACTCCCCACCATCAAATTTACTTTACACATCTGGCGAATTGTGGCCCCGATGGCTAGGCTGAAGTCCTTCCCCTCACCTTTACTACCAATATTGGGTAACCCCAACTTCACTCCAGGCCTATCCAAGTCCTTCATAAACACCTGGTTCACACTAGGCTATTATAATCTCAGCAATTGGATCCATCCCCTCACAGGGAAAGTGTACACTAGATCGCAGCTCGAAGACAAAATTAACTTTAATATGCAGTGGACCATGGAATATAATCAAATTATTCATTTTATAAACTCAATTGTCCACAAACCCTTAACTACCCCTTTTTTCTCCCCCTTTGAGAGACTATGTAACCGTAATGGACATTAAAAGGGCTTAATTTCGCAAATCTATATAATCTTAATGACCAAATCGGGAACCTGGACCCCAGATCACCCATACATGTCAAAATGGTCATCTTCATTGTCCACACCTATAACAATAGAAGATTGGGGAAAGATTTGGGAAAACGCCAAACACTCCTCACTATGTATACAAATTAGAGAAAATATTTACAAAATTTTGTTTCGCTGGTATCTTACCCCAGAAATACTGTCTAAAGTATACCCTGGTACTTCGGACTTATGTTGGAGGGGCTGTAATGACGTGGGATCGTTAGAACATATCTTCTGGCTGTGTCCCTTGTTGACCCCCCTGTGGTCCAAGGTCCAAGAAATTATTACCTCAACTACGGGCGTCACAATACCACTTGACCCCCTATATACGATTCTGGGCAAACCCCTCCCAAAGGTGAACAAATATACAAATCACCTGATCAATCATATACTAACGGCAACCAGATTAACTATTGCTTCCTCTTGGAAAAATATAGCCCCCCCAGATATCTCTGAAGTCATTCTTAAGGTCAATTGGACCAGGTCCATGGAGGAATTAACAGCATCCTTAAGGGACACAAAAAACAACTTCCATAAAATCTGGGACTCATGGCCCTACCCATCTCCCATCTTCCAACCTCCATAACTCCATAACTTCACACACTCCTATCCATGTTGCAAGCTGAACCAGAGATGGACATCGTGACTCCAACAAGACACTTTTATGACTATCCAGCATGAGGCCCTGACTTGAACAACTCTCTATTGTCTAATATATGATGTACGATGACTGTAGCTATGGCTAACCTTCAATTTCAGAACGACCACCTTTCTCTTTTATACCTCATATCTCTACCGATTAACCACTATCCTTTTTCTTCTTTGTCTAGTTATAGTTATACCTTTCTAATAAGAAACCATAAGTTTCATTGGATTTCAGTTATACAAGAGCTTTGAGCTACTCAATTCTCATGGATGGAAAATTAAGCATATATAGTCATGATAAACAAGTTGTAATAGCTAACCATTACTATGTTGTTATCTGATTGATAAACTATAATTGTAAATCTTAGAACTTTTTATACAATTCTGCCTAAGACCAAATACTCTTGCTATACACTGTTATATGGTTTTTGCTTGTAGCATAATGCATCTTGTTATAATGTCTTATTGAAAATCAATAAAAAAAAAGTATGATAAAAAAAAAGTTCAGACCCTTGGGTAACTATTTATGTTGTTTTTTTTTTTTGTTTTTTTTAATTGTATTTTTTTTTTAAATAAAAAAAGTGTATGTGGGTAATTTTTGGTGTGGGAGGGAAACTGCTAATTTTAAATGTAAAATTATATTTTCTTTAATCAAAAAGGTATGTGGGTGCAGTTTACTATTTGGCCACAAGATGGCCACAGTGAAAAAAGTCCTGGATGCGAACGATCGCGCATCCAGGAACTAAAATGCTGGGGAGAAGTTTCCTGGGGGCAGAAATACCGCGCTCTCTGGAGAGAAAGCGTCGGTATTTCTGCGGGGAAGCTAGATCGGTGGATGGGAATTATATTCCCATTCACTGATTGGGGTGCTAGCGGCGGGCGGCGGGCACGCGCCCCATCGCGCGCACCACGCAGGGAAAACAACAGTGCCTATCTGGACGAGGAAACTCGTCCAGATAGGCCGAACTGGTTAAGAGAGAAGGGGCCATATACAATTACATTTTTCTCCTGAGTTTTCTCCTAGGAGATAATTTTTCATCTTGAACTTAGAATAACTTTTCAGCACTTTGCAATGGAAAAAAAGTACCAAAAGTTTATAGGTTAATAGCAAAGCCCCCACAGGTGCTAGAAACACCAAACGGAAACATCAAGAGGAGATTTTCAAAAAGGCCTAGTCGTTTTTGAGAAAATCGATGTAAAGGTCAGCAGAAATTTACACAAAAATCTGCATCGGAATGCGGAAATTGGTAGCGGTAATCGGCAATGGCGGAAATCGGATTTTCCGCGGAATCGGAAATGTACATTTCCGACCATCCCTGCCGATGGCTGCTGTGGGAGGTAGACTGACAAGTCTCTGTGTCCAGGATGGTGAGCTGAAGCGGTGACCTCAACCCTACTGCTGACATACACTAACCATCTGAACATATCCGGCAAGAGCCTGTTGGATATGTTCCCAAGACACACTGCCTATCATGTATGCATGCAACAGTACTTCATCTGTGTGAGTGCAGCCGTACTGCATCTGTGTGAGTGCAGCCGTACTGCATCTGTGTGAGTGCAGCCGTACTGCATCTGTGTGAGTGCAGCCGTACTGCATCTGTGTGAGTGCAGCCGTACTGCATCTGTGTGAGTGCAGCCGTACTGCATCTGTGTGAGTGCAGCCGTACTGCATCTGTGTGAGTGCAGCATCTGTGTGAGTGCAGCCGTACTGCATCTGTGTGAGTGCAGCCGTACTTCATCTGTGTGAGTGCAGCCGTACTTCATCTGTGTGAGTGCAGCCGTACTGCATCTGTGTGAGTGCAGCCGTACTTCATCTGTGTGAGTTCAGCCATTCATGCGCAGAAAGCCTTTGCCACTTGTACACGAGCAGCTCCATGCTACTGTGTAGGCGCCTCCATATTCACATAGGCAGTGCTGCTCAACAGGATACCGGATATCCGAATAGACTCGGATATCCGACTTTTTTAGGCCTATCCGATCGGATCCGGATTCCGGATAGCTGGTCCAGTATCCGGATAGCTATCTGCGGATAGTTGACTGGGCTATACGTATATCCGTGGATAGTACGGATATCCGCGGATATCTGGACCAGTGAAACACTGCATGAGGTCCAGACGTCATGGGAGCCAATCAGAGGGCTCCCAGCAGAAGCACCAGAAACCAATCACAGAGGGGAACCCTGGCCAGCCCCACCTGACCTCATTAAGCCAATCAGAGGCCTCCCAGCCTAAACCCTGGCTCCCAATCACAGAAAGGAACACTGGCCAGCCCCCCTGGTATAATAAGGAGGGCTGCCATGATGAGACAGATCGTCCTGGCTTGCTGAATGCTTCCTGAGAGACATGCTCCTGCTCCATTGCTGGTGCCCTACAAAGGGCTGTACATAGTTATAAACCTAAGCTGTTCAGTGATTAACCCCTTCACTATCACTACAGTATAGTTAAATCATTCATTTGCTTGATTGATGTCATAAATGTGACATTAAGAGTGTGTGCTGCAGTGCTGCTGCAGCTGCCTGCTATGTGATTGTGTGTGTGTTGTACACACACCAGGCCAGGTGCTGCCTGCCTGCCACGAGCAAACACGTGCAAAGTGCCACGTGCAAACACATGCACAGTGCAAACACGTGCAAAGTGCAAACACGTGCAAACTGCAAAAATGTGCAAACACGTGAAAACACGTGCAAAAATGTGCAAACACGTGCAAACACGTGCAAAGTGCCACTTTGCACATGGCACTTTGAACGTGTTTGCACGTGTTTGCACTTTCCACATTTTTGCACTTTGCACGTGTTTGCACTTTGCACATTTTTGCACGTGTTTGCACGTGTTTGCACATTTTTGCATGTGTTTGCACATTTTTGCATGTGTTTGCACGTGTTTGCACATTTTTGCATGTGTTTGCACATTTTTCCATGTGTTTGCACATTTTTGCATGTGTTTGCGCGTGTTTGCACATTTTTGCATGTGTTTGCACGTGTTTGCACTTTGCACATTTTTGCATGTGTTTGCGCGTGTTTGCACATTTTTGCATGTGTTTGCACGTGTTTGCACTTTGCACATTTTTGCATGTGTTTGCACATTTTTGCATGTGTTTGCACGTGTTTGCACTTTGCACATTTTTGCATGTGTTTGCGCGTGTTTGCACATTTTTGCATGTGTTTGCACGTGTTTGCACTTTGCACATTTTTGCATGTGTTTGCACATTTTTGCATGTTTGCGTGTGTTTGCACATTTTTGCACGTGTTTGCACATTTTTGCATGTGTTTGCGCGTGTTTGCACAATTTTGCATGTGTTTGCACGTGTTTGCACTTTGCACATTTTTGCAGGTGTTTGCACATGTTGGCACTTGGCACTTTGCACATGGCACATGGCACTTTGCCCTTGGCACTTTGCATTTGGCACTTGGCCCTTTGCACTTGACACTTGGCCCTTTGAACTTGGCCCTTTGCATTAGGCACTTGGCCCTTTGCACTTGACACTTGGCCCTTTAAACTTGGCACTTTGCATTAGGCACTTGGCCCTTTGCACTTGACACTTGGCCCTTTGAACTTGGCCCTTTGCATTAGGCACTTGGCATTTGCACTTGACACGTGGCCCTTTAAACTTGGCACTTTGCATTAGGCACTTGGCCCTTTGCACTTGACACTTGGCCCTTTGAACTTGGCCCTTTGCATTTGGCACTTTGCACTTTGCACTTGGCCCTTTGCACTTGACACTTGGCCCTTTGAACTTGGCCCTTTGCATTAGGCACTTGGCCCTTTGCACTTGACACTTGGCCCTTTAAACTTGGCACTTTGCATTAGGCACTTGGCCCTTTGCACTTGACACTTGGCCCTTTGCATTTGGCACTTTGCACTTGGCCCTTTGCACTTGACACTTGGCCCTTTGCACTTGGCCCTTTGCACTTGGCCCTTTGCACTTGACACTTGGCCCTTTGCATTTGGCCCTTTGCACTTGACACTTGGCCCTTTGAACTTGGCCCTTTGCCTTTGGCACTTTGCACTTGGCCCTTTGACAGCCTTTTTTTGTGGGAGGGGGGATTTTAAGTCCCCACATCATCAATTAGTGTTCCCCTTTGAAAAAGAATGATGCTACATGCCTAATTGACCCTTACAAACCTTTTTAAAGCAATTTAAAGGCCACTTCCGGTTTTCAATCCGGATATCCGAATCCGGTCGGATACTGGGGTCGGATATCCGAATCGGATTCGGATAGGAAAATTTTGAATTCGGATATCCGACCCGGATCGGATAGCGGGGTATCCGGATCCGAATCGGATTCGGATTTTGAAAAGGGGTATCCGAGCAGCACTGCACATAGGCGCACTAAGGACATGCTTGTGCACGAAGGGGCAGAGCCAAATGAAGACCATACAGGGCCCCAAGCAGAGCAATACATTTAACCCCTCCTGCCTTCTTATTTAGTATTTATATAGCATCATCATCTTCTGTAGTACTGTACAGAGTACATGGTCTTGTCACTAACTAACTGTCCCTCAGAGGGGCCTACCATCTAAACCCTACCATAGTCCTATGTCTGCATACGCATTGTAGCATTGCTGGTGAGCTGGGCACAGGGCGAGCCAAATGACGGATCAACCTGCATCCACTCTAATTCCCAGCGGCGATAAATACTATTCTCTCTCCAAGTCATAGCAGCTCAGAGTAGAGTAAAATACATTGCCTGATGTGCTTGGTTTAAATTACATTCTTTCCAGCTATTCCCTATTTTCCCTGATGAAGCAGGTCACACCTGCGGAACCCGTTGCACTGTGGAGTAGTCACATAAAGCCTATTTTTGTCTGACAATCGACAAAATGTAGTCTTCTTTGGGGAGCCAAGTCCACTACTAACTCACTTGTTGAAGAAAACCTGAACTGAAAATTATATGTCAAAATAAACATACACAAGTCATACTTACCTCCCCGTGTAGTCTACTTGTCAATCTCTTTCTGCTCTCCTGCGTCCTGTTTGTCCACTGTGATCAATGGAATTCTCCGTCCTCCATTTTGAAAGTGGCCATTCTGGTCAGCACACTGTTAAACTGTAGCATTGTCCACTTGAGCCATAGGGAAACATAGACATTACATCATCATCAGTACATCAGTTGTCCTCTCAGCTATAACTGACAGCAACTGATATATAACTGACAGCAAGTGATATATTTCAGTTCTGACAAAATGTTGTCAGAACTGGAAGGTATTGTTGTCAGAAGAAAATGGTGAGCTTCTGAGAGGAACTGATGGCAAGGTAACTATGTAATGTTCATTTGAAGTTACCTCATGTGTTTATTTTAAATAATTTTACTCAGTTCAGCTTCCCTTTAAACTGTGTTTCTTACCTTGTGACGGCTGTTGCACAAGCATCTGCTTCATCTGACTTCCACAGTCCACACATGTAGGGAACGTGTAAGAAGAGTTATGAATTCAAGTCACATTCAGAGCTCAAACTGAAGAGAAATGTTTGCATACATTTAGGAAAAAAATTAGAAAACTGCAGCTGACTAGCAGACAACCCATAAAATGGGGATGCACGTAACTCGATGGTTAGCAAGGTTTCTCTGTTTTATGAGAGAAAATTTGACTACTAATTGTCATGCTTACCTTTATCCACAGCTCTTGGTAAACAGGACGAGGACATTGCAATGGCTGTATTTACTGTTTACTGATACAAATGAAGTTATAGACTCTGAATTTAACCTCTAAATGACAAGCTGTCTTATAAAAACGACCTGCTAGAGCCTCTTAACAGCTCCAGGATGTTTTTATAAGTCAAACAGTGCTGCTGCCGCTGTGCGCGTGCACGTGGATTCCCGCATGCATGCACGTGGGAAAAAAAAACATAGAAAAAATACACCATTAATTCCAAATAATATATTGTCACCATACTTTGTACTAGGGACATAATTAAAATCTTGTGATAACCAGGACAAATAGGCAGATAAAATGTGTGGGTTTTATGCACAGTAGCAGTGTTTATATTAACCACTTAACATCTCAGTCGTTTTCAGCTTATGCATCCGAGCAATGTTCACCTCCCATTCATTAGCCTATAACTTTATCACTACTTATCACAATGAACTGATCTATATCTTGTTTTTTCCGCCACCAATTAGGCTTTCTTTGGGGGGTACATTTTGCTAAGAGCCACTTTACTGTAAATGCATTTTAACAGGAAGAATAAGAAAAAAAAATGAAAAAAATCATTTGTCAGTTTTCGGCCATTATAGTTTTAAAATAATACATGCCTCCATAATTAAAACCCACGTATTGTTATTGCCCATTTGTCACGGTTATTTCACCATTTAAATTATGTCCCTATCACAATGTATCGCGACAATATTTTATTTGGAAATAAAAGAGCATTTTTTCCGTTTTGCATACATCACTATTTACAAGCTTATAAAAAAAAAATAGAGAGAAATATTTCATCTTTACATAGATATTTAAAAGGTTTAGACCCTTAGGTAAATATTTATGTGTTTTTGTTTTTTTTATAGTAATGTTTTTTTTGTTTTTTTTTATTAAACATTTTATGTGGGCATTTTTGGGAGGGTGGGTTTTAAAAGTGTTTTATTTGGGGAAATATTGGTGTATTGTAATGTTTTTAGGCATTTACATGTAGTTTTACATTTTGGCCACAAGATGGCAATCTCGATTTTTTTTACATGACGTCACTCTAAGCGTACAATGTACGCTTAGAGGGACACAGCTTCAGAAAGAGCGAAGCTTCCGAGAGAAGCTGTCGCTTTTTCAGCGGGGGAGAGGAATCAATGATCGGGCTCCCCAGCCCGATACATTGATTCCGTGGCTACCGACTCCGCGGCCGGGAGTGCGCGTGCACGCACGCGATCGGCCGCGGGAGCGCGCCTGTCCTCCTTGACGTTTTTATACGTCAAGGAGGACAAAGTGGTTAAAACTATAGGGGATGAAATTGGAGAAATAGTGTATTTTTTCATTTTTTCCTTGTTTTTCCCTTTAAAATGCATAGAAAATAAAGTAATTGCTGAAAACAAATATCAACCCCAAAAAGCCCAATTGGTGGTGAAAAAAACAATATACAGATCATTTCATTGTGATTAGTAGTGATTATGCTATTGGCAAATGAAAGGGATGAGCATTGAAAAGGGAAAATCGCTATTGTCCGTTAGGGTAAAAACCCCTTTGGGGTGAAGTGGTTAAACAAACTAGTTTTGCATGTCCGGTCCAAGTTCAGTAATAGGACATTTTTCAAAGTACACATTATAGTCGACATGGAATTGTATGAGAAAAAGACTGCAAGTGCTGACAAGTGAGTAGGAAGGCTGGCTGGCATCTTACTATTTTAGCAGTTAAACTGCCATTCAGGAAGTACCTGTACTTTTGAAAATGAATAAAAAAAAAACCTTGAGAATGCCTTATGAGGAGATGGACTAGCCCAAAACCTGTCAAATCGGTCAGATTTTAATTGTTTTCTTTTTGGGAGTGGTCCTTTAAGTTTAAAGGTCATGCTGGGCATTATGGGACAAAATGTCACTGCTGGCCTACATGAGCAATAGTTTGCAGATGCCAGCAGTTGCAAATGTGCAAAATCCCAACATAAATACTCCATTACCTACTCCAAAAGGCTAAACACACCACTATAATCTTCTCCCATTGTCTTCGGTAGTTTTTGGCTTTGCTTTCGGGTGGAATCTGTTCATTTTGAATGTATCTGTCCAACAGCATGTTCAAGCAATAGTTAAGACTCTACTGTTAATTAAAATTCCACCCTCGATTAGTTCTAGGCAAGGGCACACTGGGATTTTTTTGGGCAAGTAGTTACATCAAAATTCTATGCCATCCCTTCCATCATATAATCATCACCTGAGGGTCCTTGTACGGTAAGCATTGTTACTGCATGTGGCCGCTGAGTCAATTAAACTCTATGGAGACTTTCACACGTACACGATGCGACACGCTGCAACAGAAGTAGTTAAAGAGACACTGAAGCAGGGGAAAAAATTATGATTTGTATGTGTAGTACAGCTAAGAAATAAAACATTAGGAGCAGAGACATAAGTATAATATTGTGTCCAGTACAGGAAGAGTTAAGAAACTCCAGTTATCTATGCAAGAGAGCCATTGAGCTCCACGACTTTCAAAGTCGCAGAGAGCTCTGTCTTCTGAAGCTTATTAGCTCAATTGTCAGTCACTGTATTGTTTTCTCTTCTGCAGAGGACAGGTAAAAAGTTAATTAGCCTGCTCTGTAAAATAATTTAGAATGCTGAGTAGTCTGTAAACTGCAAATATTAGAGAATGATGCAATGCTATAAAAAAACACTATATAACTGAAAATAAAAATATGAGAGTATTTTCTTTGCTACTAATGTTCTAGTGATTATTTGTACTGCACAACCAATTCATTATATCATTTTTTTTTTTTTTGCTTCAGTGTCCCTTTAACTAGCCGCATTACTGTCGTTATTGCATGATCAATAACTCTTACCGCATGGATTATTTAATAATGCAAATGTATGGCGGCACAGTGAGTGTGAACGATGGAGCACAGTGCGTGCTTGTGCAGACTGATGGGAATTCTGGTGACTTACATCCTGTCCAGCAGGAAGTAAGTCACTGAGCGGGGATGGGCCTATGCACATTACCCTGTCGATGCTGCCTGCCACAGGGTAATGTGAAAGGGGCTTTGGTACACTGCGATTCTCCTGCGGCGGACTCTTCCACTGTGGGAGTATTACACTGCATCAGTGTAAACGGTGGAGTACGGTGCAGCTCGGCATGCATGTGCGGACCGATGGTAATACCGGTGACATCCTTCCTGTTCAGCAGGGGAGTATGTCACTAAGCGGGGGTGGGCCTATGCACATTACCCTGTCGGCACTGTCTGCGATGGGGTAATGTGAAAGGAGCTTCGGAGCGCTGTGCGGTTCTCCTGCAGCAGGCTCTCCTGTCATTGGACAATCACACCGCATGAGTCTGAAAGGGGCCTTAATGTTACAACTCCATAAAGAACAGCATATTTAGCATGATTTTTTGGTACTCCATCCATCTGGTGGTACCTTAGTTTGTCTATGCCTAAAAAGACCCTGACTGCTTTGCAACAGTGTTGCGTGCAAATTTGTGCCAAAGTTGTTTTTGCATCGAAAATGGCATTTTCAAATTCTAGAATTTTTTGGGGTGAAAATACATTGTATTTTTGCAATATGGGGAAAATTGCAAAAATGGTTATTTTTTACTGCAAAAACAAGACAAATCATAATTTTTACAGCAAAAATCCAAACATTTATATAGCGCTTTTCTACTGTTGGACTCAAAAGCGCTCAAGAGCTGCAGCCACTGGGACGCGCTCAAGAGGCCACCCTGCAGTGTTAGGGAGTCTTGCCTTGAACTCCTTACTGAATAGGTACTGACCTTAGCCCTGGTCTCCCATGTCAAAGGCGGTGCCCTTAACCAGTACACTATCCAGCCACTTTAAGCACGAAAACGCAAAAAAAATCATTTATTTTTGTGTGAAAATGTGAAAAATCTTAAGCTTATTACAAAATGATTTTCAATGGCATTTTTGCTCGAAAATTTAATTTACTAGTAATAACATTATTTTTTTTGAGTATTCATGCAAAACGAATATCTGCATTTTTGCTCTTTACTGCCTTGCTACCTAGATTGAGGCCTGGAACCCACTAGAGTGTTTTTTTGAGTGTTTAGGGAGTGCTTTCAATCGCTAGGAATTTCCCCCGATTTTTGCCAATGTAAATGGATGAGACAGATTCCACTAGAGTGATTGCAATTAAGGAAATCGCATTTGCAGGACATGCAGCATTTTGGGAGAGTTTCCATTCTAATAGATTGAATAGGAGCAGGGAAATCCATCCCAAAATCGCTTTCAAAACACGATCACAAATTGCTAGCGATTGCGATAGTGCTTTGCGCTTTATAGTGGGTTCCAGGCCTGAAACATATCAGATTAAATCTGACAAATAACATTTTTTTTTTCTTTTTTTTTTGGGCCAAGGCCAGATTAGATGTGAAACTCAATACTTCTCATGTAATTAAAAGGAAAATAAATAAAAAATTAAAATAAATTAAATTAAAGGGAACCTTTTCTGTGTGCTTGATACACATGGCTGCAAATGATCTTTTTATTTTTTTTATTATGGCAATTAATTTTACACTATGATTATATGGAAATTTTTGGTCGCATTTGCTTTGTGTAATGGATTTTCAAATTCATTTTGATGCCTAGGGCAAGCAAAGTGATCGCTGAGCACAGAGTTAAAAAGAACTGGAAATTCAGGTCTATTTTCTGCTCTGAGTATTAAACTCCAGAATATCGCGTTGTCTTTTCGGGGTCAAGAATTGTAAGCTTTGATGTGCAACCATGCATAGGAATCCATCAAAACTTGGCTGCCAGTATGTTGTATTTACACCATGCTGCACTTAACATGACCCTGAAATAAACCTCGGCTAGATTAGTGAGGCATATAATGAAAATCTTTATAATTCGATGTTAGTTTGGGTGAAAAATGTATGACAAAGTCATTTTTCATACCAGAGCTATACCCAGGAGATTAATATACAAATTAGCATCATTGGTAAGAGTATCTGTAGGAAGTTCCCCCAGTGTCAGAAGGCAGTTCTTTCCCTTTGATCGTTCAGTTCTTTCTGGCCGGGTTATTGTAGTCGGCTATTAGTTACCATGTTTAAACTAGGTGACATGCTTGGCTATACAAAGTTTATAAACCGTAGCCTAAAGTGAAGACTTAGCTATTGGATAGTGTAATGGTTAAAGGAAACATCTGGGAAGTATTAAAAATATAAATTATAAATCGGATTTACTTACCTGGGGCTTCCTCCAGCCACTGGAATTCAATGTGTTCCTCACCACAGCTACGCTCCAAGCGGGTCTTCCAGGGTCTTCTCCGTAGCTGGTGCCGATGAAGACCACCCAGTTGACTACCGGGAACAGGAAGGGGATGGGTAAGTAAGCTGCAGGCAGTAATGGTGGTGCAGATCGGGCCACCAGTGGCATCCTGACATTTGAATTTTTATGTTCCAAGAAGCGCAAATATTATGTAATGTTGTTTTTTAATACACTTTTTTTTCCATAATTACATTTTTGGGAAATGCAATGGTAGAAAAAATGAAGATGAACTGGGTTTAAAAAAAAAAAAATGTGTTGAACGTCTATATTGTAATGTATTCCCACATGTAGTTAATCTTCCTGAATCGTAATGTGGTTTCTCCTATTCCTATGTACAGGGAATCTAAATTGAGTTCTTGCCTTTATATCACTTTACCTAGAGACAAATCAGAAATGATCGAGTTTTGGTTTTAATCTTCCTTAGCTTGTGCCTTGTGGCCCCTGGTGATATTCATTTAAAAAAAACTCCTCATTAATCACCTTGACTTTCTTACTCATCATGTCCACCATCCGTTGTTTCATCCTGGAGTCTTACTAAAAGGTGCATGGAGTCATCCTTGCCTTCAGACTGGAGATGGTTGGGTTGGATGGCTGCAGGATAATCATTAGGAGAAAACAGATAATTCAGGATGTAAGTAATCTTCGGGATAGGCCCAAAGGACGTCCGCTCTTCAACCTCTACCACTGGGGCGCATCCCATCCATCTGTAACTGACACCTTCCCACTGTACAGCTTTGCTTCACTGTCATTTGCACCAGTGAGCACTGGAGAAGCTTGGTTGCCGTGGATACATGATTGTTAATGAAAGATAGTTCCGCAAGCGCAAGGTAATTGTCGTTTTCCGGCCGAGTCCCCAATGTCCGGCGATGGCTGTTATTAGATGGAACTACTCTAGCCCCTGTCATCTTTCTCGCCTTGCTCGGGGCACACACAATATGAACTTCTCGCTCTACTAGGAAGAGAAGGGCAGGCAACAAATGCAAGAGTCCTGAGTTCAGACAAACAGCAATATTGTCTCAGGGTTTTATCTTGTCCCTCTGGGTGAGCAACTCTGGGATATATATATATATAAGCGGGATGCGAAGGTTTGGGCAACCTTGTTAATCATCATGATTTTCCTGTATAAATTGTTGGTTGTTATGATAAAAATTGTCAGTTAAATATATCATATAGGAGACACACACAGAGTGATATTTGATAAGTGAAATGAAGTTTATTGGATTTACAGAAAGTGCACAATAATTGTTTAAACAAAATCAGGCAGGTGCATACATTTGGACACCACAAAAAATAAATGAAATCGACATTTAGTAGATCCTTCTTTTGCAGAAATTACAGCCTCTAAATGCTTCCTGTAGATTCCAATGAGAGTCTGGATTCTGGTTGAAGGTATTTTGGACCATTCTTCTTTATAAAACATCTCTAGTTCATTCAGGTTTGATGGCTTCTGAGCATAGACAGCTCTCTTTAACTCACACCACAGATTTTCAATTATATTCAGGTCTGGGGACTGAGATGGCCATTCCAGAACGTTGTACTCCTTCCTCTGCATGAATGCCTTAGTGGATTTTGAGCAGTGTTTAGGGTCCGTTGTCTTGTTGAAAGATCCTGCCCCAGTGCAGCTTCAGCCTTGTCACTGATTCCTGGACATTGGGCTCCAGAATATGCTGCTACTGAGTGGAATCAATGTGTCCCTCAACTCTGACAAGATTCCCAGTCCCTGATTAATTTTATAGAAAAGGACTTAAATTCAAAAAACAAGGAGGTACAGTGCAATTTTGGCAAAATCTTATAGAAAAACTTTATTGGTACAAAATATCAAAAAATTCATTAAGACTTCTTCCAGTCCCTGCACTGGCCACACAGCCCCACAGCATGATGGAACCACCACCATATTTTACTGTAGGTAGCAGGTGTTTTTCCTGGAATGCTGTGTTGTTTTTCCCCCCCATGCATAAGGACCCTTGTTATGCCCAAATAACTCAATTTTAGTTTCATCAGTTCACAGCACCCTATTCCAAAATGAAGCTGGCTTGTCCAAATGTGCTTTAGCATACCTCAAGTGGCTCTGTTTGTGCTGTTGGCGGAGAAAAGGCTTCCTCTGCATCAGTCTCGCATACAGCATCTCCTTGTCTAAAGTGCGCCAAATGGTTGAACGATGCACAGTGACTCCATCTGCAACAAGATGATGTTGTAGGTCTTTGGTGCTGGTCTCTGGGTTGACTCTGACTGTTCTCACCATTCGTCGCTTCTGTTTATCCGAGATTTTTCTTGATCTGCCACTTCAAGCCTTAACTTGAACTGAGCCTGTGGTCTTCCATTTCCTCAATATGTTTCTTACTGTGGAAACAGACAGCTGAAATCTCTGAGACAGCCTCCTGTATCCTTACCCTAAACCATGATGGTAAACAATCTTTGTCTTCAGGTCATTTGAGAGTTGTTTTGAGACCCCCATGTTGCTACTTTTCAGAGGAATTAAAAGAGGAGGGAAACTTACAATTGACCCAGTTAAATACGCTTTCTTATAATGGTATTCACCTGTGTATGTAGGTCAGGGGTCACTGAGCTTACCAAGCCAATTTGAGTTCCAATAATTATTTCTAAAGGTTTTGGAATCAATAAATGACAACAGTGTCCAAATTTATGCACCTGCCTAATTTTATTTAAACAATTGTGCATTTTCTGTAAATCCAATAAACTTCATTTAACGTTTCAAATATCACAGTGTGTGTCTCCTATATGATATATTTAACTGTCATTTTTTATTTTAACAACCAACGATTTATACAGGAAAAATCATGACGATTAACAAGGTTGCCCAAACTTTCGCATCCCACTGTGTATGTTTGCAGTGGTATCCTCTTCTTCTCAAATGATGATGGTGCACGCTAACTGATCTGCAGATACTAAAATGTTAACAGGGAACTTCTTTGGACGGTGGCTGGATAGTGTAATGATTAAGAGCTCTGCCTCTGACACAGGTGACCTGGCTTCAGATCTCAGCTTTTTGTTATAGAGACTCTGTCTTAAAAAAATATTATATAAATAAACCTATCGGCATGTTCGGTGACCTCTCCTAGCCCCTTCTGCGACATTTTTGCCGCTCTCCGCCGCAATATTGGCGATAACAGAACCGTTTTGTAAATGGTAAAGATGGCCGCCGAAACAGGAAGTATACTGAAAAGAAACAGGATGTATACTGCTTTATGTTTGCATGACAACTTTTTATTATTACACAGTGAATGCAGCCTTCAGATTTGATCTGCAAGTTAAGAAAAAGTTTTACCTTCTGCCCCTGCGGCTCTGTGTCACTGATGCGTGACAAGAATCCTCAGACTCCTTTATAAACACAGCTGTTTCTTCTGAGCCAGGAGTCAGGGCTCTGCACTTGTGTCTGAGTAACAAATTGTCAGCATGTGACAGGCAGCTCCCTCCTCCCACAGCCTCACAGACACGCTGAGACTGACAGCAGGCACCTGTCTGAGTGAGAAATAAATAATGCACACAGGCGTGAGCCTGGAAGGAGCGTGAAGGGGGTGTGCATAATTTTTCCCTATCACAGCAGAGGCAGCTCCTTCCTCTCTGGGTCGACAAAGCTTGACAAAGAAAAGATAAGATATTAGACAGTGCAACTAGAGAAGGATGCAGTAAGCCAGAGCACATTAGAACAGGTATAGAAACTTATAGGATAGAAGAAATAAGGCTGAAAATGCTGTTACGAGTCTCTTTAAAGGATACCCGAACTGACATGTGACATGATGAGATAGACATGTGTATGTACAGTGCCTAGCACACAAATAACTATGCTGTATTCCTTTTTTTATTCTCTCTGCCTGAAAGAGTTAAATATCAGGTATGTAAGTGGCTGACTCAGTCCTGACTCAGACAGGAAGTGACTACATTGTGACTCTCACTGATAAGAAATTCCCCTTTTTACCTCTTTCTTGCTCTCAGAAGCCATTTTCTGCTAGGAAAGTGTTTTATAGTTTGAATTTCTTATCAGTAAGGGTCACACAGTAGTCACTTCCTGTCTTAGTCAGGACTGAGTCAGCCACTTACATACCTGGTATTTAACTCTTTCAGGCAGAGAAAGAAAAAAAGGAACACAGCATAGTTATTTGTGTGCTAAGCACTGTACATACACATGTCTATCTCATCATGTCACATGTCAGTTCGGGTATCCTTTAAGTAAGCCAGCACCTATTCAGCAGGGAGTCCTTGGGCTAGACTCCCTAACACTACTGCCTACTGAGTGCGCCCAGCTCAAGTGCTTTGAGTCCAGCAGCTAGGAGAAAAGTGCAATGTAAATGTTATTTGTCTTGTCTCTCATTAGAGCCCCATAAAGACACTGGACTATGTTGGCAAAGCAACCTTTCAGCTGACAGCCTGAACAGCAGTCTCCACCAGTTATCAATGCTTGCGGGAGGGGTGTGGGGAGACTCCCCAGAAAGTACCCTGTTTATTTTTACACAGATTAAATCTTGCAGGTGCAGAAAACAGGAAAGCTAATTCAGACACCATATTGTATAAGGCTTTAAAAGGACCTTTAACCCAGGATTAAACTTCATCCTAGTGAGTAGGCGATACCCCCTTGCCCACCAGAAATTTTTCTTTTCTCGAATGGCTCATCAGGAATGTCTGTATGGCTGATATTGTGGTGAAACCCCTCCCAGAGTGTGATGTCAGGGCCCTATCTGTGATCCTTGTTGCATTGTGGGAAATCACATCTGTTTTTAACTGCCAAGCAAGCTGTCCAATTACATTTTTTCTTTTGTAACAAAATGGTTTGTCAATGGAGAAATGATTGATAAGTGCTCCACACTTTAATCTATTTCTGACAGGTTTGTGCTGTTAATCAAACTGTTGAGGAAGTGAATCATAATGGCAACATTAGTCTCGCCTCCTCCAAGCCGATGATGTGTTTGTTCAGAAATAGTGAATCAATAGAAACATATCTGAAATGTGATCAATTCTTGTACAATCTTCAGGAATTTTCAATCCTGTTCCATCAAGCATTTTTTCATTATTCATCCTCACCCCTCCATCCACTGGCGTAACTAGACTTTAATAGGGCCTCCCTGGAAAAGTGATAGCATGGGGCCGCCTTGGTTCCCAAACCCCATGAGGATTATGTGATTGGGAGCCAGCGAATGACAGCAGAGAGGGTTCTGCTGTAAAGCAGCACCTGGAAGCGGGAAAAAATTGCATACACTCCTGCTACTTGCTACTCTGAATGGAGGAGAGGAAGTGGCAGGGATGGTTTTTGTGATTGAATGGAGAGGTTTTTTGCTAATTGGCTGCACTTGCGGTTGGGGAGAGGGAGGTGGAATGGCCCCCAAAGCCTGTCTGGACCCCCCTGCGATGGCTGGTGTTGCAAGGGTGATTGCTACGCCCCTGCCTCCATCTCCCTTCTCTGTGACTAAGGGCTGGAACCCACTAGAGCAGCCTTTCTCAACCGTTTACCTTGGAGGAAACCTGCAAAAAAAAAATTTTTAACTCGCACATTTTTATTGAATTTTTCTTTTCTTTCACATACAAAGATATGCATCAATACATGAAAAATGTCCGCTTTACAATCAGTACATTATAAACAGGGCCGGTTTAAGCAACAATGGGGCCCCAGGGCAAAATAAACCTGGGGGGCTCCCCCAACAGATACCCTGGAGCAAAAATTGGCATTAAGGGACCTTTTTTGCAGCTGGTATAGTCAGGGTTTCAAGCCCCAATCGGTCAGAGCTCCGCATTCTGGCTACCCCAGCCTGCATGGGGGACAAGGGGTTAAAAGTTTCAGGAGGGGGGACCCAACATAATTAAAAAAAAAAAAAAAATTCCCACACTCTAAAAAAAAATAATTGGGAAAATAGGAAAAAAATGCCAGGGATCTTCATACAGCCATATTGTGGCGGTATAGCGATCCCTGGCCAAAGCGCTGCGGCTGCGTATGGACCCCCTGGAAACCCCGTCAGGAAATTTATTGCTCTTTCTTTTAAAACATGTAAAATTACACTACCGTTAGGTTTGCTACTAAAAGTGACATTTACCGCATTTAAAAGTATACTTTTTTCCTTCGAAACTTTAAAATCGATTTTCTCAAAAACTATAAGGTCTTTTTTGAAAAATTGTTATTTCCTCTTATTCCCAATGATCTCCTTAACATATCCTGCAAATTTAGGGTTTCTAGAATTTAAGGTGGATTTGCTATTAACCATTAAAGTCGGCAGGTTTTGAAATGTGTATTTTTTTTCCTTTGAAACTTTAAGATCGATTTTCTCAGGAACTATAAGGTCGATTTGAAATTTTTCTTCTCCTCTTGTAGCCACTGGGGGCCCCTACAAGCTCTGGGGCCCTGGGGCAGCTGCCTCCTTTGCCTCTATGGTAGCGCCGGCCCTGATTATAAACACACTACATCCATACAAGTATCTCATAAGTCCCATATAGATAAAACAAGCAAATTAAACCTGCATATTCTATGTAGTGACTTTTGGCAGTGCCAACACAGATGTAGCAGATGAAAGAAAAAGCTCAATAATGGGACAATTCTAGCCCTCTAATAAAGGGTTAACAAACACTGCTAGTAATAGGTGAAAATTAGATTCACTCAAATCAAGAACTAAGCCTAAACCTGAAAATACATAACATACCCTGAGACTGGTAACACCTCTAGAACTTAAATGTAAAGAAAGAGAAAACTCTCTTAAAGAGAACCTGTACTCTAAAATTCTTACAATAAAAAGCATACCATTCTATTCATTATGTTCTCCTGGGCCCCTCTGTGCTGTTTCTGCCACTCTCTGCTGCAATCCTGGCTTGTAATTAACAGTTTTAGGCAGTGTTTACAAACAGAAGACATAGCAAGTGATAGGCAGATAGTAGCTCAAATAGTTTTTAGATTTTGAGAAACCTCTGCATTTATTTACCAGGAGGTATGGCCTGTAAAAGTAGTTGTGGCTGTTTATTTCACTACCCCCTATTACTGTGCCCCTCATTATACTTTCTCCTTATTCTAATGCTTTTTATTAATAAGCTCATAATTTTTCTATGCCTCTTTTTACAGTACCTCCTATTAAAATGCGCTCTATTATAATTCCCCCTCAATGGCCTCAATTCACTAAGCTTTATCAAACGTTTGATAATTTACCTCATGGGTAAAATCTAATTTTGAATTCACTAAGGTGTTATAGAGTTATTGAACGTTTTATCAATAAAACATTCAATAAATCTATAACACCTTAGTGAATTCAAAATTATATTTTATCCATGAGGTAAATTATCAAACGTTTGATAAAGTGTTTGATAAAGTGTTTGATAAAGCTTAGTGAATTGAGGCCAATGGGGGGAAATGCCAAGGAACCCCTGCAGAGTCCTCAAGGAACCCTGGTTGAGAAATCCTGCACTAGTGTTTTTGTGGGCGTTTAGGGATCGCTTTAAACTGCTAGCGACTTCCCTAAATGCTTTGCCAATGTAAGTGGATGGTGCCTATTTCACTGCAGTGATTGTGATTAGGGGAATTGTAATTGCAGGACATGTAGCATTTTGGGAGTGTTTGCACTTCAATGTAAAGTATTGAAGCGCTAGCAAATTGCTGATGAATTGCTACACATAGCAATTTGTGTATGATTTTGAATTACTGCAATCTGTATAAAAAAAAAAAATATATATAATAATTTGAAATGACCAATCAGAATTGAAATCACAATCGCTGGCAAAAAGCTTACACTTTTCAAAATTGCTACCAAAATCACCAGTAAGGCCTAGTGCACACCAAAAACCGCTAGCAGATCCGCAAAATGCTAGCAGATTTTGAAACGCTTTTCTTTTTCTGTAGCGTTTCAGCTAGCATTTTGCGGTTTTGTGAAGAGTTTTTGGTGTAGTAGATTTCATGTATTGTTACAGTAAAGCTGTTACTGAACAGCTACTGTAACAAAAAACGCCTGGCAAACCGCTCTGAAGTGCCGTTTTTCAGAGCGGTTTGCGTTTTTCCTATAATGAACATTGAGGCAGAAACGCCTCCGCAATCCAAAATCTGCAGCAGCCCGGGAGTATGCGTTTCTGCAAAACGCCTTACGCTCAATGGCAGCCCATTGAAATACATTACCCTAGCGGATCCGCACCCGCAAGCGGATCACAAACCGCAGCCAAACCGCTCTGGTGTGCACTAGGCCTAAATGCTCATGAAATCACTTAACTTACAAAATGCACATTCAAAACTCCAGCGACTGCAATTTGCGACTTGTAGTGGGTTCCTAGCCTTATTCCCAGCAAGATCTCTTTTATTAGCTTCCACCACCCTTAAAGAGAAACCATAACCAAGGACTGAGCTGCATCCCTATCAGTAGCTAATACCCCCTTTTCCATGAGAAATCTTTTTTCCTTTTTTCAAACAAATCATCGAGGGCTCTGTATGGCTGATATTCGGGTGAAACCCCTCCCACAGTGTGATGTCAGGACCATGGTGCTGGCATCACACTGTAAGAGCCTTGTTGCATTTTGGGAAATAACAGCTGCTTCCAACTGCCAAAAATGCATCATCTCTTTCCACAGACCTCACCTGCCACATGTTGCCATGTGATAAATGCCAGAATGTAGATCAGGGAAAGGAAAGATTTTACATTGGACAAACCCTGAGTTACGGTAAATCATTTATAAATAATTACAGTAAAAATGAAGTTCTTTTTTTTATTACGTTCTTTTCACCACAGTTCCTCTTTAAATCATCTTGCCTGTAGGTCACAAATGGGGTGAGATAGTCCTTCTGTATCAAACTTGTAAAACCATCCTAAAGCAGAATTGGAGGCCTTCAAGAAGGTTCATGGCAATTATATCATGTCTGTGCAAGCGATTTAGAGACGGCACACAATCTCAGTCAGATACTAAAACAATTACTACCTGGAAAATAGTGTCAATTAGCTTGATTGCTGACTGGAGTAAGTGGATTTCCTGTACAGTGCTTACAGAAGGCCCAGGAATCTCCTTCTCTTGTGAGAACTGAAGAGGCCACTCTGTAGACCTGAGAAAGTGACTTCTAGGACAGACAAATGCATCTTGTTAAAGCAAATGTGAAACGAGCCAAAATCAAAAAGTTAGATACATATGGAGAGGGAAGGCTCTGGATCCTGTAGAGTCTTCTTGGTCCTCTTCCCGTGCCCTTGTATAAAGCTGTACCCCATTCAAATTTTGCAGCTTCAGGAGTCCTTGGAAGGCTTCAGAAGCTCTCATGTCCCCGAGTATTTCAGAATATGGGTGGCTCAGTACTGCATATGTAGGGTGTGCACTTGCACTCGTATACAGAAGCACCCGGGTGCAAGGATGATCATTTGGATTCCACAAAACTGAAATGTCCACATTTCCAACTGGAAATCGGTATTTCTGATCAAAAATCGGATTTCTGCGGAAATACCACATTATTGCAACTCAGTAATTATTAGCCCAGTCACAGAACTCCGAAGCATTGGATCAATCAGTTAATGCAGAGTCAACTTGGAAGTACTTGGCCAATCAGAGAACACAAACCACAAACAAAAATAAGACTTCTCAGAAAACGGAAACTGGATTTCTGCAAAAATACTGCATTAATGCACGTCTGTAATTTTAGCCCAGTCATAGAACTCAGAAGAATTGGACCAATCAGATAATGCAGAGTCAACTCAGAAGTATTTGGCCAATCAGAGAATGCAAAAAATTACCAAAAAAAGACTCGTTGGAAATCAGAATCGGAATTTCTGCGGAATTAACATTTTTGACGATCCCCATTAGGGGGCAGGAGTTCTCCTAAAGCCTGTTGAGAACTCCTGTAGGCATATTGAAACAGGAGGGGCAGCAGTGAAATGAGGTAACAGAAAAGACCATGAAGTTCTCTGAGATCCAGAGTCTTCCCTTTCCATAGGTAAGTATCTAATAGGTAGGCTTCAGTTTTACTTTCAAGTTACCATTTTTTCTTTGGATTTCTGTGAATGTCCCACCTAGTACATGGAAACAAAGCAATCATTAAGCCTCTGCACTCAAAACACATGCACAGCAACCCAAAACTCCAGGAGGAATATAAACAACTAGGTTGCAAAGCTGAAGGCTCTTAGCTTCCAAAATGCACTGCAGCAATATTTTGTACATGACCAATTCACCAGCAAATTGACCACTCCCCTAAGCACCATTTTTTCCTTTAAAATTCAAGTTAAATAGTTGGAGAACCTATATACCCTATTGTTTATAAAAAAGGGTAGCAAGAGCTACTTAACTGCATGCTTAACCTCTGCAGCAGTCACAAAGTCGTCGTGTTTGCAGGCCCGTAGCATGATGATGATGATGATGATGATGCATGGATGTTATTACCCACAGAGACCTATGGAAGACATTGCAGGCTGCACACCCATCCATATAGTGTCCCAGACATGTGGCTTCTCTGCAGCTGCAGTGTTACAGCCAAAGAGGTTGAGCATGCAGGTCAGTAGTTGTCACGAAGGGAGTAGGACCACAATAAACTTTTAGTCAGCAGACTAAGAGGGTATGAATATGGGTGCTTTAAGCAAACTTGAAGTGAAAATAAACCTTATGAGATAATGAACTGCATGTGTAGTACAGCTAAGAAATAGAACATTAGTAGCAAAGAAAAGATTCTCCAAATGTTTTCTAGCACAGGAAGAGTTAAAAAAAACTCCAGTTATCTATGCAAAAGAGCTTCTCTGAGCTCTTCAACCCACTGAGACCAATACAGTCCTGTTTTGTAAAGCAATTACATATCAGAGAAACAGTGAAATATAGCTTGAGACAAGGTTTTGCTGCAGGAAAGTTTAATTTTAATAAGTTCCGATTTACATGAACTTGATGTTATTGAGGTAAGCAACCTCTATTCTATTTTTAGCCGTTTTTAACTCAGTTTTATCTACTTCTGGGCGTCTCTTACCCCGTTTGTGCTTTTCACCCACCCTTGGGAGGGGTGTACGTTGGTACCTCGTTGCTTTGCCATCGATAGGACCTTTGTTGTTTTTCCCAAGAGTGTGACCGCATCCAGGTCCAGCCAGACACCCAAGTGAAGTCGTGTTTATAGATCTCCACCTGCTTTCAGCGGTTGGTTACCCCTTGTGCAACCTTCCATTGTGAGTACCCTAATCCCTTTTGTTTTCCATCACTCCCACTTGTGGCATACTGCACCATTTGGGCTCCCTTTGTACTATCTACTTTTTTTTTAGAGTGTTTGGTCACCCCTACTTTGTCGTGGAATGGGGGTAGGGGTGAGGGCGGACTCTACACCCATCGACAAAAATAAGAGCTAGACAGGGATAGTGTTGAAGGGATGGGTGGGAAGTGCTTCAACAGTAATAAGAAGGATGGAGCTGTCAGAATTCTAGCGGTTTATTTATGCGGGAAAAGCTGACATAGGTATATGCACAATTCAGTGTAAACTGTGGTGTTAGGGTACCACTTTAAATATTACTCTGACTTTTTAACTAATTAAAATGTTGATTTGAGACAGTGAAACTTTCATAAGCTTGTTTTATTTTGAAATTCTTTATATGTTCTTTTTACTTCAAGGCCGTTTCAACTAGCTGAATACTGATAGCTGATAACACATGCTATGTTTTGGGAACAGGCATTAACAATATAAAACAAATATTAGGGGTTTTCCCAATTATTTAAAAATGATTAAATAGTGACATCTGCCGTTGGAAATTATTAAATGTATTTATTCATAAGAAAGCCGGTCAGATGACAATTTTACCACTTCCCATTGGTCCAGCACTTAGGGGAGGCGCTGGAGAGCGCTAGGGTATATATACTGGATGCTGGTCATTTCTCTGGTGTCTGCCGTTGCGATCACTACGTGGTAGCACTTAGACCTTTTGCTAATCTGTGTTGTTATTCTCTGTTATACTTCAGACTAGTTCCAGGGTGTTGATGATCAAGGAACTCACACCAAAGACTAGGGGATTGTATTATCGTTCTGTTATACTTCAGGTTAGTTCCAGGGTGTTGACGATCAAGGAACTCACACCCAAGACTAGAACTGTATTACTATCCTGTTATACTTAGTTCCAGGGTGTTGATGATCAAGGAACTCACACCCAAGACTAGGGAACTGTATTACCTCTCTGTTATGTATCAGACTAGTTCCAGCTTGTTGATGATCACGGAGCTCACACCTAAAGAATAGGCATTGTTTATCTCTGTTATGACTTCCTGCTCTCCTGACCACTCTCTTGATCTCTGAATTGGTACTTCGCTATATCTGATACTCTGTTGCCAAACTCTGCTTGTCCTTGGATTCCGTTTCTGTCTCCTGTCTTTGTACCTGATCTGTCTGTCTGTTGCCGACCTGGCCTGTCCGACCTCAAGAACTCTCTCCCCTGTTGGGAGATAGTTCACAGACCTGTCAGTGACACTTCACCTCGGGTGTCACTCACACTCTGGTCCTTCCCACTCACTGCCTGGCTCCGCCCCTTGGGGAGCCTCAGGCCATTGGAAGGAAGCTGTTCTTTAGGCAGTATCTCCTACTGCCTTGCACCCCCAGTACGGGTGCTTTCCTCAAAGTATTACTGTTGCACCAAACACTCAGTTATTACTCAGGTGTCCAGAGGTTAGAGATATATCTGATTATCGGTGATACTGCAGATCATCTATAATCGGGTAAACATCTGTATTCTCGGTGATACTGCAGATCACCGGTAATCAGATTCTCTCTGTGTTACACCAATCGTTACAGGAGGTTAACTTTAATGCCTAATCTTAACCCCAGGCACCCAACTGAATGGTAGTTGATTGGCTACAAACATGAAATACTATGTAATAGCTAGCCACATCAGGCACCCAAATGCCCAGCTGGGCACCCGATTACCCCAAATTAGCACAGGCCTCTATTAGACGCCGGCCAATGCCGGCACCCAAATAACCTAATCCAATTCAATAAAGTTAGTAACGTCATACTAGAGAACACTGAATCCCAGTAGCCAATCAGATTGAACATTACTGTAGTTAGAATAATGGTTTGTTATTGGTTGCAATGACTAATATCACTTTATACATAACTCTGCCTAACTGAGTAAAGCACAAACAAAACAAAACAAAAAAGTCTGAGAATGTAAGTTGTGGGGATTGTTCTGTTTAACATTAAGGCATCATTCTGTTTAACATGACGGCGTATTGAGTGATGACTGAGCGGTACAATTACTGGTGAAAGCTTTCTCTATTCTCTCTTGTGCCCATTCACTCCTAGGCTTCTTCCTACATTATCTCAGCATCCTTTATCTGCCATCCATTTATTTCCTCTCAAACCAATGGCGTCTCCAGCAAATCTCCAGCTGGTTTTATGTGGGCTCTGAATTCCCAGCTGCGCCTGTCATGTGGGCTCAAGTCAAGAGGCTTGAATCTCTTTCTTCTTAATATAGATCATTATCAGTGATCACTTTTGTGTTTATGTGATGGGAATACGTTCTGTCGCAATGCACTTACAAAAAAAACCTGGCCCCAGAAGTATTAAAATCCGCAGCACATCGTACATTAAACTGTGAGATAAGATGCTGAAGTTGATGTTGGACTTTTTTTTTCGCACCACATCCCCAAAATGATTCCATTACTGAAGTTTTTTTCAGAGTTATAAGTGCTCTGCTATCTTAAAATGTGGCATTATGGCATAATATTCTCTCAGATGTTTCGGAAGGGGTGTAACAATAGACCCTGCAAGGGATGCAGCCGCAGGGGGCCCCAGAATCCGCAGGGGGCCCAGTGGGGGGAGAATTTTCTTTTCCTTGTCCTGAGACTGCCAACTAAGGGCAAGGAGAGAAAAAGCTTTCTGCTCTCTGCACAATTGTTCTAATGATTGCATCTGATCAGCCACTGATAAGGAATAATTCAAAGGTTTTTTTTAGACAAAGATTTCTAGACAGTCCCTATTCAGTGTTCAGCAAGGTCTTGTGTACAGCGCCCAGCGGATGGAGGGGAATGATGTAATTCGCCTTCCAGCTATTGCTGGCGGCCAAATTACAGTGTTTTAAAAGTAACTTTAGATCCGTCTTCTGATGACGCTAAAGTTACTCTCTGTGCGCCACTATAGCTGTAATTCCTATTACGGTCTATGGTGACGCCAGCTGCGCTGGATTCCTTGTGTTGGGTCATGGTCTGCAGAGCCAGTTCAGCTCCATCAGAGATGGACAGATTAAGTGTAATAAGCCGAGGCTGTGGGAGCACACTCTTCTGCTTTCTGTATGCGTATTCTGCACACCACGTGTGTCTGTATGTGTGAAAACATGCACGTTTCATCACAGAAGCTAATGTAATTGATAGAGAAAATGTGTGTAGTGCTTCACTGCTGTCAGTTTTTATCTGCATGGGGAAAACACATTCAAATATGCACTAGCCAATTGAATAACATTGATTGGAAAGCGAGGGGGGAGGGGGCCCAATCCAAAATTTTGCAGGGGGGCCCAGTGATTTCTAGTTATGCCCCTGTGTTTCAGTACCGTTGTTTTGGAACTCATCGTGAAGCAGGTGCTTTCGGTGCCAAGCACCTGAGATGGGCGCCGCTATAGCATTAATGCTATAGTGCACACCCTGCACAAGGTAATTCGGGTTCTGGCAGACCCCAAATTACTTTTCACTCCTAGTGATAATCGTAATCATCGAATTACGATTACGCAAAATTTTGCGTACATTTTTGCATTTACGCTTGTATGTAATTATGATTTGCAAATTCAATTGATTTCATATAGTGATTTGTAATTTCCCCTAAAAATGTGCGTAATTTTAACATAATTTCATGCTGACTTTGGCAGTGAATAGCAAAGCCCCCATACATGGTAGTGACTAGTGTTGGGCGAACACCTAGATGTTCGGGTTCACGAACGTTCGCCGAACATCGCCGCGATGTTCGGGTGTTCGCACCGAACTCCGAACATAATGGAAGTCAATGGGGACCCGAACTTTCGTGCTTTGTAAAGCTTCCTTACATGCTACATACCCCAAATTAGCAGGGTATGTGCACCTTGGGAGTGGGTACAAGAGGAAAAAAAATATTTGAAAAAGAGCTTATAGTTTTTGAGAAAATTGATTGTAAAGTTTCAAAAGAAAAACTGTCTTTTAAATGTGGAAAATGTCATGTTTCTTTGCACAGGTAACATGCTTTTTGTCGCCATGCAGTCATAAATGTAATACAGAGAAGAGGTTCCAGGAAAAGGGACCGGTAACGCTAACCCAGCACAAGCAGCAGCACACGTGATGGAACAGGAGGAGGTGCAGGAGGAGAAGGCCACGCTTTTTGAGACGCAACATCCCAGGCCTTGCATGAGGACAAATAGCGTGCGGATATAGCAATGCTTTTTGCCGCCATGCAGTCATAAATGTAATAAAGTTGAGAGGTTCAATAAACAGGGACCGGCAACGCTAACCCATCACAGATGGTCATTGTTCATGTTACTTGGTTGGGGTCCAGGAGTGTTGCATAGTCGTTTCCAATCCAGGATTGATTCATTTTAATTTGAGTCAGACGGTCTGCATTTTCTGTGGAGAGGCGGATACGCCGATCTGTGATGATGCCTCCGGCAGCACTGAAACAGCGTTCCGACATAACGCTGGCTGCCGGGCAAGCAGTAAAGGCAGTAAACACAATGCTATATAGTGTGGCTGAGCGAGGTACACAGAGTGGCAGTAAACACAATGCTATATAGTGTGGCTGAGAGAGGTACACAGAGTGGCAATAAACACAATGCTATATAGTGTGGCTGAGCGAGCAGTGTACTACTGTTCCCAGCAGACACAGAGTGGCAGTAAACACAATGCTATATAGTGTGGCTGAGCGAGGTACACAGAGTGGCAGTAAACACAATGCTATATAGTGTGGCTGAGCGAGGGGTGTACTACTGTTCCCAGCAGACACAGAGTGGCAGTAAACACAATGTTATATAGTGTGGCTGAGCGAGGTACACAGAGTGGCAGTAAACACAATGCTATATAGTGTGGCTGAGCGAGCAGTGTACTACTGTTCCCAGCAGACACAGAGTGGCAGTAAACACAATGCTATATAGTGTGGCTGAGCGAGGTACACAGAGTGGCAGTAAACACAATGCTATATAGTGTGGCTGAGCGAGCGGTGTACTACTATTCCCAGCAGCGACACAATGACCGGGGGACCCTGGCTAGCGTGGCTGGAGCGCGAACTACCCTGCCTGCCTACCCAAAGCTAAACCCACAGATAAATGGCGGAGATATGACGTGGTTCGGGTATTTATTTACCCGAACCACGTGACAGTTCGGCCAATCAGAGCGCGTTCGGGACCGAACCACGTGACCCGTTCGGCCATGCGCTCTTAGTTCGGCCATGTGGCCGAACGGTTTGGCCGAACACCATTAGGTGTTCGGCCGAACTCGAACAGTGGCGAACACTGTTCGCCCAACACTAGTAGTGACACTAAAATTGCTACATATGCTAAGGATAGTGGGTACAAGTCAAACAAATACTTTTCCATTGTAGTTTTTGAGAAAATAGATTTTAAAAATGCAAAGAAAAAATGGTTTTAAAACTAAAAAATTACAGTTTAAAAACCAATTTCCTTTGCATATTTAAAATCAATTTTCTCAAAAACTACAATGGCCTCAATTCACGGAGCATTATCAAACGTTTCTCAAACACTTTATCAAACGTTTGATAATTTACCTCATGGGTAAAATCTCACTAAGGTGTTATATATTTGTTGAATGTTTTATCGGTAAAACATTCGATAAATATATACCACCTTAGTGAATTTAAAATGAGATTTTACCCATGAGGTAAATTATCAAACGTTTGATAAAGTGTTTGATAAACGTTTGATAATGCTCCGTGAATTGAGGCCAATGTATTTTTGAAAAAAAAATTTTTTTACTTTTACCCACTATTCTCCTTAACCTATGTAGCAATTTTGGTAGCAACAGCATGTATGGGAGCTTTGCTATTAACCGCTAAATTTGGCACAACATTTCATGAAATTATGCAAAATTATAAAATATTACTATTACATATGAAATTAATTACGATTTTCCCTTAAATTTTGCATTACAATTACGATGCATAAATGCAAATTTCGATGCAAAATTTCTCACATGCGTAATTTTGGCCCACCACTGCTCCCTCCGAGTTGTTATGACTCAGAAGGGATATAGTATTTAACGCCCCCAGGGATTTGAGCGGCAGCAGGGTGAGCCTTCATTCAGTTCACCTTGCGCCCAGCTCACCGGCGGCAGAAGAATACGTACGCCTCAGCAGCAGCGTAACTAGAGGTGAGCAGCCCCTGTGATCACAGGGGGGCCCAGAGCTGTGGGGGGCCCCAACTACTAACCTTCCCTTCCTCCCATGCAGAGGACTATACTCAAGATCTGGTGTTTTTGTGGCTACACTTGTTATGGGTGTGAAGATCATGATGACCACACTTGTTTTATGACCCTTGTTGTGAGATGGGCCCAAGCAATAGCTTGCACCTGAATTACATCTTACCCCAAGTCCATGGCGACCTGGAGAGGAATTAGTAATGAATACTGACGGGACTTTTGCAGGAACAGGGTGAGCCATTTTTCGGCTTTGCCCTGTGCCTAAATGTATAACACAGTGAAGCCGAAATTTAGTTTTGTGCGCTTGGGTGTACAATTGCCAGATGACTCCGATAGTTGAATATCAGTAATGTTACAAATATCCTACTATTGCCTATTGTAATCTAATTCTCGCATTAAAGCAGGAATGTCAAACCGGTCCTTCAAGGGCCGAGGTCCGCACAAATTTTTGACACAGCTCGAATTAATTGATGGGTCTAAACAGTGGCGTAACAATAGATCCTGCAAGGGATGCACTGCAGGGGGGCCCAGAACCCGCAGGGGGCCCAGTGGGGGGGGCGGAGTTTGAGAGACTGACAACTAAGGGCATGGAGAGAAAACACTTTCTGCTCTCCTACAATTGTTATGTTGTGACTGCTTGTGTCCACCACACAGATAAGGAATCATACACACTTTGGAATTTGTACACTGTCCTGCTCCCTAAGGTTCGTAAAAAAAATAATCTGTCTCACACTGAAGCAAAGTTCTGATGACTTCATGTACAACGTTACAAACAAAGGAGTCACAGGTTGAAAAAAATTGTAGACTGGCCCTTATTCACAATCCTTCAGAAGAGATTCCTAGATATTTATCACACACAGGCTAATGACCTTATGGTGTCTGATTACAGATACAGTGGAGTGGGTAAGATTGATGTTTGACTGTCGCTGTGTCATTGAGAGCTTGTTGTTTCAGTGAGGCAGATCCTGTGATAACAGCAGAGCCAGGACAAGGTCCCCCAGCACCCAAGGCTGAGACACCAAAGTGTGCCCCTCCATCCTTCCCACCCCAGCCATCACACACTGATTGCTATTAGACTAAGAGGGCCACAGGGCCCACAACCTCCCAAACACCTTAATATCTAGTTATCTGGCTTGCAGTCACTGCCATGTATCCCCTTTTCTTATTTCTTTCTGCTTCATACACAATTAGAAATGACAGCTGAATGAATTCTGCGCCCCCTCCTACACTGCGCCCTGAGGCTGGAGCCTCTCCAGCCTATGCCTCGGCCCGGCCCTGGATAACAGTATCAATCAGTGACATTCTGAGTGTTTTGCCAAAGTTAAAGTCTTATGTTCAGCATGTCATTTTTTTTCCTCCATACTGCTGCGACAAGGGACTTGTCGGCTGCAAGGGGCTGGAGGAAGCCCCGGGTAAGTAGATCTGGGGGTAGCATAGCTTGCCTGACGTTTCCTTTAAGTCTAAGTGTTTTTATCTACATGGAGAAAACACATTGGTCCTCAGTTTTCCTGTGCGGAAAGCGAGGGAGGTGGGGGGCCCCATCCAAAGTTTCGCAGGGGGGTCCAGTGATGTCTAGTTATGCCCCTGGGTCTGAATCAGGAAAGGTGTGGCCCATCAGGTAGAACACATTCCTTTCTCTCAGTCCATCCTAAACACTGGCATGGATCTGGCCCTCCAGGCCTGGAGTTTGACACCTGTGCATTAAAGGATACCTGAGGCCTGGAACCCACTACCAGTATGTTACTAAGCCATTTCTAAGCAGTTGTGATTTGAAAAGCTCTTGCTAATGTAATGCTAGAGCGATGTGATTTTCTAAAAATTCCCCATAGCATTGCATTAACAAGAGCTTTTCAAATCACTAGCACTTAGAAAAGGCTGCTAGTGGGTATAAGCCTTTAATCCTTAATAAATCCACAAACTGACACCCAGTGTGTGTAGGGAGTTGTACATAGGCTTACCGCACCTCCCGTGGCCTGGCGTCTGCCTCCATTTCCCCGCTATCACTCCCATTGTATGAGTCCCGGTGGGCAGCCTCTGACCCGGACATTCCACGCGGTGAGTGCAGTCATAAGGCACCCAAGCGGACATAATGCACATGCACAGCATAGTTTGTCCAAGTCATAGGGCGCCGACTAGTATCCATGCAACGGGAGCTATAGCAGGGAAACTGAGGCAGATGCCAGGCCAAGGGAGGTGCGGTTAGACTATGCAAACCTCCCCACAGGGCATCAATTTGTGGATTTATTAAGGACTAAGGTATCCTTTAAGTCTCCCCATATACACCTAACACTAACCGTTCTACCAACGCGTAGCACTAGCCCCCCTACCTACACCTAACACTATCCCCCTTCGTACCACTCCTTGATAAATCTCATCAGTCGCCACTACTGCGTTTTAGCACATGGCGCCACAACTACACAGCTGGCGCCGACAAGTAATTATTTTATAAGGGGTGCCAAAATTTCCAAGTGTGAGTGTTCACCATAATCACCTGTCTCACCCAACAGAACTAGTGCTTCAATTAAATACATTCTAGATGACCTCTCTAGTCTAGGTGTGCAGTTGCCACCTCTGTATACCCACATTACATAGCTCAGCTGATCAAATACTTCTCTGTGGACCTAATTTTGAGAAGCAATGATATGCAGAACACACATTTAGAGGCCGAATTCTCATAAAATTGTTGTTGATTCTTTAAATAAAGCCCTAAAGTTGTCCTCTTCGATAGCACACATCCAGATGACTTTTTGTCTCCATAGTGGGCAGCATTATTATTGCCGCGGTCCGTTCTTCTGCAGAAATGATGGGCTTTTCCACGTCAGCTCGATTTAAGTGACTCCGAAATGACTTCCTGCGCCGCATCTGTGATTGAGCCATATATTACCGAAGTGATAGTAAAAAAGGCCAAGAATTGCTCCTCGGGAAAGTTTCATAACGCAGGACCTCGGCTAGCGGTCTCGCAAGGACAATTTAACTCCAAAACGGGAAGTAAAAGCTGCAGCCCCGGGCGTTGAAGGCATAAAATAACTCCTTAATATTGAGGCCGTGGAAGTCTGTTCGCAGTCTAAGCGGATGGGGGACTCTCAGCAGGCTAGGGCCAAGCTGGCTTTCTTGCTTGATCAGCTTGTGTTAGACAGCGGGAGACTTTAACCCTGGATATTGCTCACCGCACAGGGGAGAGAAAAAACAGTTATTCAGCCGCTCGTATAAAAGGAAATACATGAGTCAGCCAGAACCCCCAGGAAAGCTGAATCTACAGCAACAAACAAAGCGAAATGGGACAGCAAACAATGGTAATCTACTGCAGGAACATACTTGCAAATTATACATAGAAGTTCTAGAGGGAGCAGCCAATCTGCAAAGCTCTCTTGATTTTAGGTGTGAGGCACCCCACCGCGAATGTGGTGTCATTGCCAGCTGCCAGGTGTTCTGGGAACATCTCATCCGCATCGCTCAGGCGATACATCTTGGTCATGGGCCTGCCTCCAGGCTGCTCATTGGACAATGATGGAGCATCAGAACTATGTTGAAGTCATCCATTTGCCTTCTCCTTTTTTCCCACAGGTTTAAAGAGGGACTGTAAGCAAGGATTGAACTTCATCCCAATCAGTAGCTGATTTTCCCATGAGAAATCTTTACCTTTTCTTGAATAGATCATCAGTGCGGTCTGTATGGCTGATACCCCTCCCACAATGTGATGTCAGGACCTAGGTCCTGACATTTTCCTGTCTGTGAACCTTGTTGCATCGTGGGAAATAACAGCTGTTTGCAACTGCCAAGCAGCCAGTATCTCCCTTTGTGCATATGTACAGTATATCTATATACAATGACGGATCGAGGGGGGGGAGGGGGGGGAGCGGGTCTCTTCCCCCAGGCGCAGTTTGTTGAATTCTTAAAAAGGCGCCAAAACTGGATAGGGAAAGGCAGTTTAGGCGCAAAACCTGACCTTTAAAGGGGAACTGAAGAGAGAGCTATATGGAGGCTGTCATGTTTATTTCCTTTTAATCAATACCAGTTGCCTGGCAGCCCTGCTGGTCTATTTCTCTGCAGTAGTATCTGAATAACACCAGAAACAAGCATGCAGCTAGTCTTGTCAGATCTGACTTTAAAGTCTGAACCACTGAAACACCTGATCTGCTGAATGCTTGTTCAGGGGCTATGGTTAATAGTATTAAAGGCAGAGGATCAGCAAGGCTGCCAGGCAACTGGTATTGCTTAAAAGGAAATAAACACGACAGCCTCCATATACCTCTCTCTTCAGTTCCCCTTTAAGCACCAAAACTGGATGGGGAATGGCAGTTTAGGCGCCAAAACCTGACCTTGCCCCAGGCGCAATTTGGTCTAGATCCATCCCTGTATATATATATATATATATATATATATATATATATATATATATATATATATATATATATATATATATATATATATATATATATATATATATATATATAAACAAAAAATGCATATTGCAATGTTAGTGGGTGAGTTTTATAAATAATGGCAGCTGGTTCATGTCCGCCAGTAGTAAAGATGATTACGTGAAGGCTGATGGTGGATCAAACAACATAAACAAATTACATGGCGAATTTCAATAATTTTTTTCATCTCTTCTGTTTAACTTCTCACTTTACAATGAATTTATTTTTTTTCCCCTTTTCCTCTTTAACCTCCCTGGTGTTCAATTTCCCCAGGATTTCTGTGCAAAAAGTGATCCAATTAATTTTTATAACCTTTTTTATCCTGTAACTTGCCAAAATGTGTCAAGTGAAGGGTCTAGTATACAGTGCAGGAGAGTATTGCACATCAATACTGTTCACAGCATGTTTTGTATGGACGTGTATAATTGTCAATACCGCTAAGGAGGTTAAGGCACTTAAAGAGGACCTGAACCGAGAAGAAAAAAAAGTTTAACCTATCTGGTGCTTCCACCAGCCCCATGCAGACGTCCTCTGCCCGCTCCATCACTCACCGATCATCCGGTCACATGCCATGGTTCAGTTTTGTTTTTGAGCCTGTGCGCCTGCGTGGCCCTGGCTGCGTGTGTCCTCGATCGCGCTCCCATCTCTGTGGCCGTCCTGTGCATGTGCTGTACGGGTGGTGGCTGAATAGCGTACTGGTTAAGGATGCTGCCTCTGACACAGGAGACCAGGGTTCAAATCATGGGCTCTTCCTGTTTAGTAAGCCTGCACCTATTCAGTTAGGGACCTTAGACAAGATTCTCTAACACTGCTACTGCCTATAGAGCGCGTCCTAGTGGCTGCAGCTCTGGTGTTTTGAGTCCATCAGGAGAAAAGCGCAATATAAATGTTCCATGTCTGTGTCTTTTCAGTGTAGTTATGGCTCACCTGTCCACCAGCTCTCCTCCTCCTCTGCTGCATCTTTCTCAAACAAAATGATGGACTCCGGCCGAGGTCCCCCAAGTGTATGTATGCTCCACCATTTGGCCACTTCTAGTGCCTCGGAATGACCAGCTGTAATCTTTGGCTGATAGCCACCTCAGAGTTGAAGATGCATATCGAGTGCCCAGGTATAGGTGAGTGCTCAAGCCTAGCAAGCCCCAGGCAACCAAAGTACATTACACCATGGCCCACAATTTGTAAATCTACATTAGTGTAATGTGATTGTTTGATTCGTTCCAGCAAGGCCTGTGTCTGCTACAGAGATTTCCAGCAGCAGCAGAAGAACACGCGGTATCTGTAATTATCATAAAATTTAAGAAGACAAGGCGATGGTAACAGCAAGAGCCATTTATCTCTGGGGCACAGAGCAGATTGTCCTGATAACACGCACACTAACTATAAACCTCTCGTTAGGCTTTCATGTCATTGTGGAGGTGGCACACCTGTTACTGATTATAAAGATGTCCTTTCTTACCGATAGTTCTTTGGAAGGCTGCCAAAGGAACTTTCATTGTGATGACTTTGTTACAGACACGTCTGTAGGAATTCTATGACAATTCAAAGCCTTCTCCTGCATGCCAAGCTTCAGCACTTTCTCCTTGCATCTCACCTGTCTGGTTTTCTTCAGTCTTTCAGTAACAAGCTACTTTTATTCCATGCCTGTAAGTGGACAACCTTGTGGCCAAACTGTGAAGTGCCACAATCGAGAGGTAAACAAATTATGGGACTGATATATAAAACAAGGACGAATCGCCTGTTTACACCTTGCCCACATCACGACACGTTACAGAAGATTGCAAAAGGAAACATATGGCCTGTTTACGAAAAGCTGGTTTCTTTTTTGCTACGTAAAGAAACTGCCGTGTACAGAAATGTTCCTTCTACCCTTGTGGGCTCCCAAGTGACTGGACTGGGTCCAGGGGCGGACCTACCATAAATCCACCTAAATCACGTGATTCAGATGGCAGAATCTAGGAGCCACTTGGCGCCTGCCTCCTCTCCGCTCTTCCCGCCCGCCTTCTTATCAACCACGAATCTCTAAATCCCCATCCTCATTCAACCAGTAGTACCTGCCGCTACCAACCAGAGTGGGGAGGGTGCTGGCACCAGACCAGACAAGCAGCCTTCCGCTGCTTCTTTTGCTAACTAGTCCATTGCTAAGCGCTGCCCTCAATTAGTAGCAGTGACATCTGATAGGACATCTAGTGACATCTAACTGATCATGGTGGTCTCTTGCCGGTGATGGGGTTTATATGGGGAATATGTATGATAAGTTATATATCATGGGGGGTACATATACATAATATATACACCAATCAGTATTTTTGCGGGGGCATGGATATTCCAGGTGTTTTAGCTGACCTTTAGCTGCCCAGAGAAAGCAATGGAGAATGCATAACTCCACAAGCGTTGAAAGAAGTTTGGAAGGAGGTGCCCCAAAGCATCTATGCAATCAATTCTGAGTGGATAATGAAATAGTCTTACCTCAGACTATAGGTATTCATTTTATTTGACACCAGAAAAGATGACTCATTTCACAGGACCTGCCCGATTGTTCAGGTCTATAGAACAGTGTATTAACCATTTGTGAACTTTGCGCCATTTTAAAATTTCTTGTTGGTCCCTATTAATGGACCAACATACGTTTTAAAACGTCCTCTGCCGCCGACATGCATGCACGCACCCAACGGAACCCAGAAAGCCACGATTGGTAAAAGGGAAGAAGTGCCTGTAAGAGAAAGATCATGGCTTCAACGAGAAGCCAATGATCTTTGCTGTAAGAACACTGAACACAGCACACAGACTAATGACCTCTAGCAACCTTTACTATGGCCTAATATTCCTCAGTAGAGATGGCTCGAACCTCCGATTTTAGGTCGAACGCGAACTTCCGCAAATGTTCGGTTTTCGCGAACCGCAATAGACTTTAATGGGGAGGCAAACTTTGAAAACTAGAAACATTTATGCTGGCCACAAAACTGATGGAAAAGATGTTTCAAGGGGTCTAACACCTGGAGGGGGGCATGGCGGAGTGGGATACACGTCAAAAGTCCCGGGGAAAAATCCGGATTTGACGCACACCAGCGTTTTAAGGGCAGAAATCACATTCCATGCTAAATTGGAGGCCTAAAGTGCTTTAAAACATCTTGCATGTGTACTATACATCAATCAGGTAGTGTAATTAGTGTACTGCTTCACACTGACACACCAAACTCACTGTGTAATGCACCGCAAACAGCTGTTTGTGTAGTGACGGCCGTGCTGGACTGGTGCGCACCATGGCCAGAGTTTTCAAGCCCATTTGGTCGAGCTGAGGTAGCTGACACTTCAATGGGGAGGCGAACTTTAAAATCTATAAAAAAATTTTACTGGCTGAAATCTTGATGGAAAGCATGTTTCAAGACATCTAACTCCACCCTCCACCCTTCTACCTATTCCATTTGCCAGGGAATTCCAGTATTTCAAAAACCAGCTTACATACCGTGACTGGGATTTGAACCCAGGTCTCAGTGTATGGTAGGTAACTAACATATCCATACCACCAAAACTACTAGCTGAAAGTAGCTGAAAGTAGCCTAGCATGTACCATTTATGCTCAATGCAACAGAAAAATTAGACAAGACAAATAACATTTATATCACACTTTTCTCCTGGCAGACTCAAAGCACCAGAGCTGCAGCCACTAGGGCACACTCTATAGGCAGTAGCAGTGTTAGGAAGACTTGCCTAAGGTCTCCTACTGAATAGGTGCTGGCTTACTGAGCAGACAGAGCCGAGATTCAAACCCTGGTCTCCTGTGTCAGAGGCTGAGCCCTTAACCATTACACCATGCAGCCACTGCTTACAGCTATGCAGCCAGACATGGCCTTGTCTTTTGTGTTCAACAGTTGTCAAGAGAAAAATTAGACAAGATAGCAGTGTTAGGAAGACTTGCCTAAGGTCTCCTACTGAATAGGTGCTGGCTTACTGAGCAGACAGAGCCAAGATTCGAACCTTGGTCCCCTGTGTCAGAGGCAGAGCGCTTAACCATTACACCATGCAGCCACTGCTTACAGCTATGCAGCCAGACATGGCCTTGTCTTTTGTGTTCAACAGTTGTCAAGAGAAAAATTAGACAAGTAGCAGTGTTAGGAAGACTTGTCTAAGGTCTCTTACTGAATAGGTGCTGGCTTACTGAACAGAGACGAGATTCGAACCTTGGTCTCCTGTGTCAGAGGCAGAGCCCTTAACCATTACACCATGCAGCCACTGCTTATGGATATGTAGCCAGACATGGCCTTGCCTTTTGTGTTCAACAGCTGTCCAAAGAGAACCCCAGATAGCCAGGTAGATTCATTTCTCTCTCTCTCTCTTTTTCTCCCTCTCTCTCTCTCTCTCTCTCTCTCTCACCAACACTACATGCTGAAGCCAGCCTAGCATGTACCATTTATGCTCAATCTAGTTATGCTCAAAAATACAATTCCACGGAAAGCGGTGACAATCCCTACTAGAGAGAGAGAGATAGGGAGAGAGAGAGATGAATCTACCTGGCTATCTGGGGTTCTCTTTGGACAACTGTTGATTTGAACACAACAGGCAAGGCCATGTCTGGCTACATATCTGTAAGTAGTGGCTGGATGGTGTAATGGTTAAGGGCTCTGCCTCTGACACAGGAGACCAGAGTTCGAATCTCAGCTCTGTCTGTTCAGTAAGTCAGCACCTATTCAGTAGGAGACCTTAGGCAAGTCTTCATACTGCTGCTATCTTGTCTAATTTTTCTCTTGACAACTGTTGAACACAAAAGACAAGGCCATGTCTGGCTACATATCTGTAAGCATTGGCTGCATGGAAAGTGGAACTGGATGGGACATATTCCACACAAACGCAGCAGAGCCATAGAAAGAACAGCTGTAGATGGGAGCTCCCAAGGTTCTCGAAAACAAAGTCAGCCAAAGATGAACCGCTAAAGAACTATAAAGAGAATTTAGGATGGACAGGAAAATCTGGACAGAAGTGAAGACTTTTAATTGCCCTCTGTTTCAGTTGGAGCAACAAAGACTTCAAGTGAGTCCAATCTCTGAAAGTGCCATTGCAGCACTGGCACATGCACAGTAGCATAATCATTATGAACCTTTAAGTTGAATAAAATCAGTAACTAAATGGAAGATAAGAGATGTAGAGCCAAGTGTTGGCACTGCAGCGTGTATGGGAGGGTTGTCTGTACCATCCAGGGCCAGCTGGTTAACCATGCTATGCGTGCTCTGACATGGAAGACTCTATACATTGGATGGAGGAAAAAGGGCAGAAGTCGGCACTGCAAGCAAGTCCGTTTATTCCAATGTCACGGAGGCTCCATAGAAGCACAGTTTTGTGCGAAGTGGCTGTCTGGCAGCTTTGCCCTGCACCCACCACCCACTGGTTGCTAACCAGGACCAATATGTGCACCCATCCATCGATCTGTTGCACTTGGTAGCACTTTATAATATTGCTGTTTGAATTTTAAGATTGGTATAAACCGACTTGCTTGCATTTCCGACTTCTGCCCTTTTTCCTCAATCCAATAAAATCAGTAACACTGTAAATGCCACCCATTCTGTCAGTGACTCTCACTTTAGCACTGTCCTCATGATCTCCACATCCATCTGTCACATCAGTCTCTTCTATACTCTTCCAGATAGCAACCATCTAGCTTCAGGGTTCGATTTCTGGAAATGCCACAAAGGCCCAGGCCTTGGGTGACTTCAGACCAATGGAGCACCTGAACATGAAAGAGGGGTTGCTACATATGAAAATAGGGAGCAACACATGGGAAAAAGGGAAAATGATGCCCAAGGGAGCTTTTCATAAAAGAGTGGGGTTTCAGTACATGGAAGAGGGGGCTGCACATGGAATGGGAGGGGCACTGCTGCACAAGAAAGGGGAGCCACAGCATACTTGGCCTAGGAGCACAAAAAGTATAGATTCAGCTTTTTCTAACTTCCAGCAATGTATAGTACCAAATAAGACTGTAGCTAGCATGTATATCCAAGCTTTGCATTTATTGTTTTATATGCTCTAAGACAACATACAGCCCAGCAAGTTTCAGGCAGTGTCCTCTTTATCAAGTGCTTGAGTAAAGTAACCCAAATCACAAACATTGAAAGACTCTAGACAAACCGCTCCAGCTAACATTTGGAAGGTGGGTACTTGAACTATAGTTAACCCTTCCTACGGTGCAGAGCTGCAAGGCATTAAAGGAAACATCTCAGACGGAAGTCCTCATTAAGGCCATTCAGTTATTGCGCCCCCAGCTCCCAGTCTATCCACCCGAACTCTTGACTTAATAAGCTAGTTATCGGGTCTTTGCTTCCTGGACTTTAGCTACCTTAACTACTTGAGGACCGTGGGCTTTACCCCCCTTAAGGACCAGGCACTTTTTTTCCATTCAGACCACTGCAGCTTTCACGGTTTATTGCTCGCTCATACAACCTACCACCTAAATGAATTTTGGCTCCTTTTCTTGTCACTAATAAAGCTTTCTTTTGGTGCTATTTGATTGCTGCTGCGATTTTTTACTTATTATATTCATCAAAAAAGACATGAATTTTGTCAAAAAGATTTTTTTAATCTTTCTGTGCTGACATTTTTCAAATAAAATAAAATTTCTGTATACATGCAGCACAAAAAATGTGGACAAACATGTTTTTGATTAAAAAAAAAACCATTCCGCCTATATTTATTGGTTTGGGGAAAAGTTATAGCGTTTACAAACTATGGTGCAAAAAGTGAATTTTCCCATTTTCCAGCATCTCTGACTTTTCTGACCACCTGACATGTTTCATGAGGGGCTAGAATTCCAGGATAGTATAAATACCCCCCAAATGACCCCATTTTGGAAAGAAGACATCCCAAAGTATTCACTGAGAGGCATAGTGAGTTCATAGAAGATATTATTTTTTGTCACAAGTAAGCGGAAAATGACACTTTGTGACAAAAAAAAAAAAAAAAAAAAAAAAAAGTTTCCATTTCTTCTAACTTGCGACAAAAAAAAATGAAATCTGCCACGGACTCACCATGTCCCTCTCTGAATACCTTGAAGTGTCTACTTTCCAAAATGGGGTCATTTGTGGGGTGTGTTTACTGTCCTGACATTTTGGGGGGTGCTAAATTGTAAGCACCCCTGTAAAGACTAAAAGTTCTCATTGGACTTTGGGCCCCTTAGCGCACCTAGGCTGAAAAAAAGTGCCACACGTGGTATTGCCGTACTCAGGAGAAGTAGTATAATGTGTTTTGGGGTGTATTTTTACACATACCCATGCTGGGTGGGAGAAATATCTATGTAAATGACAATTGATTGATTTTTTTTTTACACACAATTGTCCATTTACAGAGATATTTCTCCCACTCAGCATGGGTATGTGTGAAAATACACCCCAAAACACATTATACTACTTCTCCTGAGTACGGCGATACCACATGTGTGGCACTTTTTTGCACCCTGACTGCGCTAAGGGGCCCAAAGTCCAATGAGTACCTTTAGGATTTCACAGGTCATTTTTGTTTCCGTTAGGAGTATGGTGAGTTCATAGAAGATGTTATTGTTTTTTCACAAGTTAGCGGAAATTGATTTTAATTGTTTTTTTTTTCACAAAGTGTCATTTTCCGCTAACTTGTGACAAAAAATAAAATCTTCTATGAACTCGCCATACTCCTAACGGAATACCTTTGGGTGTCTTCTTTCTAGAATGGGGTCATTTGTGGGGTTCCTATACTGCCCTGGCATTTTAGGGGCCCTAAACCGTGAGGAGTAGTCTTGAAACCAAATGTCGCAAAATGACCTGTGAAATCCTAAAGGTACTCATTGGACTTTGGGCCCCTTAGCGTACTTAGGGTGTAAAAAAGTGCCACACATGTGGTACTGCCGTACTCAGGAGAAGTAGTATAATGTGTTTTGGGGTGTATTTTTACACATACCCATGCTGGGTGGGAGAAATATCTCTGTAAATGACAATTGTTTGATTTTTTTTTTTTACACGCAATTGTCCATTTACAGAGAGATTTCTCCCACCCAGCATGGGTATGTATAAAAATACAACCCAAAACACATTATGCTACTTTTCCTGAGTACGTCGGTACCACGTGTGTGACACTTTTTTGCAGCCTAGGTGCGCTAAGGGGCCCAACGTCCTATTCACGGGTCATTTTGAGGCATTTGTTTTCTAGACTACTCCTCACGGTTTAGGGCCCCTAAAATGCCAGTGCAGTATAGGAACCCCACAAGTGACCCCATTTTAGAAAGAAGACACCCCAAGGTATTCTGTTAGGTGTATGGCGAGTTCATAGAAGATTTTATTTTTTGTCACAAGTTAGTGAAAAATGACACTTTTTGAAAAAAAAAAACAATAAAAATCAATTTCCGCTAACTTTTGACAAAAAATAAAATCTTCTATGAACTTGTCATACACCTAACAGAATACATTGGGGTGTCTTTTTTTCTAAAATGGGGTCACTTGTGGGGTTCCTATACCGCCCTGGCATTTTACGGGCCCAAAACCGTGAGTAGTCTGGAAACCAAATGTCTCAAAATGACTGTTCAGGGGTATAGGCATCTGCAAATTTTGATGACAGGTGGTCTATGAGGGGGCGAATTTTGTGGAACCGGTCATAAGCAGGGTGGCCTTTTAGATGGCAGGTTGTATTGGGCCTGATCTGATGGATAGGAGTGCTAGGGGGGTGACAGGAGGTGATTAATGGGTGTCTCAGGGGGTGGTTAGAGGGGAAAATAGATGCAATCAATGCACTGGGGAGGTGATCGGAAGGGGGTCTGAGGGGGATCTGAGGGTTTGGCCGAGTGATCAGGAGCCCACACGGGGCAAATTAGGGCCTGATCTGATGGGTAGGTGTGCTAGGAGTGACAGGAGGTGATTGATGGGTGTCTCAAGGTGTGATTAGAGGGGGGAATAGATGCAAGCAATGTATTGGCGAGGTGATCAGGGCTGGGGTCTGAGGGCGTTCTGAGGGTGTGGGCGGGTGATTGAGTGCCCTAGGGGCAGATAGGGGTCTAATCTGATAGGTAGCAGTGACAGGGGGTGATTGATGGGTAATTAGTGGGTGTTTGGAGGAGAGAACAGATGTAAACACTGCACTTGAGAGGTGATCGGACGTTGGATCTGCGGGTGATCTATTGGTGTGGGTGGGTGATCAGATTGCCCGCAAGGGGCAGGTTAGGGGCTGATTGATGGGTGGCAGTGACAGGGGGTGATGGGTGGCAGTGACAGGGGGTGATTGATGGGTGATTGACAGGTGATCAGTGGGTTATTACAGGGAAGAACAGATGTAAATATTGCACTGGCGAATTGATAAGGGGGGGGGTTTGAGGGCAATCTGAGCGTGTAGGCGGGTGATTGGGTGCCCGCAAGGGGCAGATTAGGGTCTGATCTGATGGGTAACAGTGACAGGTGGTGATAGGGGGTGATTGATGGGTAATTAGTGGGTGCTTAGGGTAGAGAACAGATGTAAACACTGCACTTGGGAGGTGATCTGACGTCGGATCTGCGGGCGATCTATTGGTGTGGGTGGGTGATCAGATTGCCCACAAAGGTCAGGTTAGGGGCTCATTGATGGGTGGCAGTGACAGGGGGTGATTGATGGGTGATTGACAGGTGATTGACAGGTGATCAGGGGGATAGATGCATACAGTACACGGGGGGGGGGGGTCTGGGGAGAATCTGAGGGGTGGGGGGGGGTGATCAGGAGGGAGCAGGGGGCAGTTTAGGGAATAAAAAAAAAAATATCGTTGACAGACAGTGACAGGGTGTGATTGATGGGTGATTAGGGGGGTGATTGGGTACAAACAGTGGTCTGGGGGGTGGGCAGGGGGGGTCTGAGGGGTGTTGTGGGCGATCAGGGGGCAGGGGGGGGGAAATCAATGTGCTTGGGTGCAGACTAGGGTGGCTGCAGCCTGCCCTGGTGGTCCCTCGGACACTGGGACCACCAGGGCAGGAGGCAGCCTGTATAATACACTTTGTATACATTACAAAGTGTATTATACACTTTGTATGCGGCGATCAGGGATAACCTGCTGGCGCTTCCGAACGGCCGGCGGGTTACAGCGCGAGGTGGGTGGAGCCAGGCACCGGCGGAGGATCGCGTCACGGATGACGCGATCGCTCCGCCCATGCCCCTACAAGGACCGCCGCCTCTCGTCTATACGGCGGTCCTCGCGGGGTCCACTTTCCGGCCGCCCATGTGCAGTGGGCGGTCGTTAAGTGGTTAAGTACCTGCCAGCTTACCTGACTAACCCTATGACCAAACTCTACAAAATGTCTAGCAAGCAGATATGTCCTACTACTCTCATCTTCCTTCTCTTCCATTTTGCTGTGGTTATGTACTGTATGTTGCCTTTATGCTCGTTCAACCTAGTTTTCACCTCTCTTGAGATCTGGCTGACAAAGGCCAGACCACAAGGGCATTTAATAAGGTAAATCACCCCTTTGGAATTACAAATGGCAAAATCTTTTAGCTTTATTGTGCACTTGCTCATGGGTGGTGTACAATGGGACCTTTAACTGGTTCGCATTCCATGGTTTTTAATGATGCTATTGCAATGCTGATAAAGTAAACAGGGAAAGGTCCCAGTCTTTGGGGGGGGCCTAAAATCTTCCGTATTTCAGTTTTAGATCTACCAATGTCTGCTCTCACTAAATGATCTCCGTTGGGACATACCCTTTCTGTAGACGAACCTGGGTGGAGTCCTGCAGATGGAAGAAAGCTGGGGAAAACTTGAGGACCTCCATATCACAAATTCTCTGCAAAAATTGATAACATTGACTTCAGTTTCTTGCTTATCAGGATTGTACGTCCTCATTTGAAGGAAAATTAATGATGATAGGTAGGGGACCAATGGGATGATAAAACAGTGTTTTTGCTTATACATTTTTGTGGGATGCATGACTAGGGATATGGCGAGGGCATGATTAGAGGTGTGACAGGGGCGTGTCTTAAGAGTGACCCTTTTTCTTATCTCAGAAATTTGGGAGGTACGGGTGTGCAACCTCCTCCTTCTGTCATGTGTCCATCACTGTCTTCAAATCAGGACTATATCACTTGCTGTGTTCAGTAGTCATGGATCCAGAATAATTGGAACTTGGTTTATTTACAGTATTCACCAGCTCTTTACATAAGCAGCATTTTCCTCTGTGTCACCAATCCTGCAGAAAACAGTAACCAACAACCCACAACAGTACAACACAATCTTATCAAGTTTTAAAAGTATCACAGTGCCATCTTCAGGCCAAATGTATAAACACAACATTACTGCTACCTTGTTTCCAGCATGAGTTTCATTATTGGCTGGAGAGAGTTTAATGATGATCAAACTTTTGACTCTTGTAACCTCTGGATGACAAAAAAATATGTAAAAGATTTTAAAAACAAATGTTGTTCCAAAGTTATGCCAATTCCAATGAACCTTTGTGGCGTATTCCTTTAAGCCATGACACTTTGGCGTCTGCTTGGTGAGAATATTACCAGGGCCCGGCAATCTCCCGGCGCGCCCGCGTGTGCTCAGGAGGTGGATTCACGGCGTTTATTGCTTTTAGCCTGTGTATTCCATAGGGCCCAGCTGCAAAACAGTTGTAATTTCTTCCGCAGCGCTTGGCACAAAATTAACTTCAATAATGCAGATGTCAATAAGAAAGCCTCACAGCCAGAGGAAATTAAATCAAAATAATACAATAACAAAAGCAAAATTGCGACTGCCTTCCCAAATAAATAATGTAGAAAAAAAAATATCTCTATTTCATTTGCAAGTTCGGCTTTCTGCTGAGTGCAGAGAAAGCAAGTTGGATGCGAGGATCTTTTTGTTTATTATAGTGCTAGATTGTAAGCTCTCCTCCCCGCCGCCATCTGTGCCTGAATTCTAAATGTAAAACAGGCTGAGCGCTGAAGGTGTAAAATGTAAATACTGACTCCGGCTGTAAGTAGTGTTGGGCGAACAGTGTTCGCCACTGTTCGGGTTCTGCAGAACATCACCCTGTTCGGGTGATGTTCGAGTTCGGCCGAACACCTGACGGTGCTCGGCCAAACCGTTCGGCCATATGGCCGAACTAAGAGCGCATGGCCGAACGTTCCCCGAACGTTCGGCTAGCGCTGTGATTGGCCGAACGGGTCACGTGGTTCGGACCCGAACGCGCTCTGATTGGCCGAACTGTCACGTGGTTCGGGTAAATAAATACCCGAACCACGTCATATCTCCGCCATTTGTCTGTGGGTTTAGCTTTGGGTAGGCAGGCAGGGTAGTTCGCGCTCCAGCCACGCTAGCCAGGGTCCCCCCCAGTCATTGTGTGTCGCTGCTGGGAATAGTAGTACACCGCTCGCTCAGCATTCTGTTTACTGCCACTCTGTGTACCTCGCTCAGCCACACTATATAGCATTCTGTTTACTGCCACTCTGTGTCTGCTGGGAATAGTAGTACACCGCTTGCTCAGCCACACTATATAGCATTCTGTTTACTGCCACTCTGTGTACCTCGCTCAGCCACACTATATAGCATTCTGTTTACTGCCACTCTGTGTCTGCTGGGAATAGTGGTACACCGCTCGCTCAGCCACACTATATAGCATTCTGTTCACTGTTCTGTGTCTGCTTGGAATAGTGGTACACCGCTCGTTCAGCCACACTATATAGCATTCTGTGTACTGTTCTGTGTCTGCTGGGAACAGTAGTACACCGCTCGTTCAGCCACACTATATAGCATTCTGTGTACTGTTCTGTGTCTGCTGGGAACAGTAGTACACCGCTCGCTCAGCCACACTATATAGCATTCTGTTCACTGTTCTGTGTCTGCTGGGAATAGTGGTACACCGCTCGCTCAGCCACACTATATAGCATTCTGTTCACTGTTCTGTGTCTGCTGGGAATAGTGGTACACCGCTCGCTCAGCCACACTATATAGCATTCTGTTTACTGTTCTGTGTCTGCTGGGAATAGTGGTACACCGCTCGCTCATCCACACTATATAGCATTCTGTTCACTGTTCTGTGTCTGCTGGGAATAGTGGTACACCGCTCGCTCAGCCACACTATATAGCATTCTGTTCACTGTTCTGTGTCTGCTGGGAATAGTGGTACACCGCTCGCTCAGCCACACTATATAGCATTCTGTTCACTGTTCTGTGTCTGCTGGGAATAGTGGTACACCGCTCGCTCAGCCACACTATATAGCATTCTGTTTACTGTTCTGTGTCTGCTGGGAATAGTGGTACACCGCTCGCTCATCCACACTATATAGCATTCTGTTCACTGTTCTGTGTCTGCTGGGAATAGTGGTACACCGCTCGCTCAGCCACACTATATAGCATTCTGTTCACTGTTCTGTGTCTGCTGGGAATAGTGGTACACCGCTCGCTCAGCCACACTATATAGCATTCTGTTCACTGTTCTGTGTCTGCTGGGAATAGTGGTACACCGCTCGCTCAGCCACACTATATAGCATTCTGTTTACTGTTCTGTGTCTGCTGGGAATAGTGGTACACCGCTCGCTCATCCACACTATATAGCATTCTGTTCACTGTTCTGTGTCTGCTGGGAATAGTGGTACACCGCTCGCTCAGCCACACTATATAGCATTCTGTTCACTGTTCTGTGTCTGCTGGGAATAGTGGTACACCGCTCGCTCAGCCACACTATATAGCATTCTGTTCACTGTTCTGTGTCTGCTGGGAACAGTAGTACACCGCTCGTTCAGCCACACTATATAGCATTCTGTGTACTGTTCTGTGTCTGCTGGGAACAGTAGTACACCGCTCGTTCAGCCACACTATATAGCATTCTGTGTACTGTTCTGTGTCTGCTGGGAACAGTAGTACACCGCTCGTTCAGCCACACTATATAGCATTCTGTTCACTGTTCTGTGTCTGCTGGGAATAGTGGTACACCGCTCGCTCAGCCACACTATATAGCATTCTGTTCACTGTTCTGTGTCTGCTGGGAATAGTGGTACACCGCTCGCTCAGCCACACTATATAGCATTCTGTTCACTGTTCTGTGTCTGCTGGGAACAGTAGTACACCGCTCGTTCAGCCACACTATATAGCATTCTGTGTACTGTTCTGTGTCTGCTGGGAACAGTAGTACACCGCTCGTTCAGCCACACTATATAGCATTCTGTGTACTGTTCTGTGTCTGCTGGGAACAGTAGTACACCGCTCGTTCAGCCACACTATATAGCATTCTGTGTACTGTTCTGTGTCTGCTGGGAACAGTAGTACACCGCTCGTTCAGCCACACTATATAGCATTCTGTGTACTGTTCTGTGTCTGCTGGGAACAGTAGTACACCGCTCGTTCAGCCACACTATATAGCATTCTGTGTACTGTTCTGTGTCTGCTGGGAACAGTAGTACACCGCTCGTTCAGCCACACTATATAGCATTCTGTGTACTGTTCTGTGTCTGCTGGGAACAGTAGTACACCGCTCGTTCAGCCACACTATATAGCATTCTGTGTACTGTTCTGTGTCTGCTGGGAACAGTAGTACACCGCTCGTTCAGCCACACTATATAGCATTCTGTGTACTGTTCTGTGTCTGCTGGGAATAGTGGTACACCGCTCACCCGTCACTGTATAGCATTGTGCTCTGTGTCGCTGCTGGGAATAGTGGTACTGTATAGCATTTCTGTACTGCCACTGTACTGCTGCCAGTCAGCGTGTACTGTAAGGATAAGTGAAATGAGGAAGAAATCCGGTGAAAGAGGGAGGGGCAAGGGAAGAGGTGTTTCCCCTGACGGTTCACGTACAGGCCACAGGGGAGCACCCAAGAAAACCCACTCAATACCGCCCATGTTGTCCAGGACAACAACCCTCACAAATCCAAAAGAACAGGACCAGATAATTACTTGGATGACCTCTCAAGCGTCCAGCAGTGGGTTAAGCAGCACCAGCACATCACGCACGAGGTCCGAGTCCTCAGCCAGTTACAAGGAGCCAGTGGGCACAAAGCTGACACAACCGGCAGCGACACCACGCACACAACTGCCAGATAACCAGTCCGATGAATTACCTCAGGACACAATGGGGTATTCGCAGGAGCTATTCCCAGCCCAACAAACTTCCACCTTTCAAAGGTCAATGGAGGAACAGCCAGAAATGTTGTGCCTGGATTCACAACCGTTAACTGTGGGAAATGCACCGCGCACTGAAATACGAGGCGAGTCCGAAGAGGACTCGGAAACCCAAATCCCAGAGCAATTTGGGCAGGAGGGGTTGCAATTGCAGGAGGTCGGCCGACAAGATCTGGAAGACGACGTTGGAGTGTGCTGCGCAGAGGTTGTTGTGGGGAGCTCTACTCCACGGCGGTGGCCCACAATGACATATGACGAGTTTGAGGAGATGGAAGAGGAGGGTATGGACAATGTGGACAGAGACCCAGATTTTGTTTGTGAACGAGAACATCGCCGTCGTAGCAGCAGCACAGATGAGTCTGTTGAAGAACACACTGCTGCACGAGTTCGCCTTGTGCCACAAGGTAGGCGGCGCGCAATTTCAGGCACCACAAGCGTGGAAGTTCAAGTGAGAGGCAAAAGAGGAGCAAACAGAAATCGCCAGCAAGGAGGCAGGTGCTCCAAAGTCTGGGCTTTCTTTGAAGACTGCACTGAGGATGTTACCATGGCGATTTGCAAGGTGTGCAAGACCCGCCTGAGCAGGGGGAAAAATATTAACAACCTCTCCACCACCAGCATGAGCCGTCACATGCTATCCAAACATCCCACTCTTTGGGCAAACGCGTCAGGACAGGGTACCAGAAACAACACTGCCTCCCTTGGGTTCACCAGACCCGCCTCAGCAGCAGCAGTAGCCCAGCCATTGCGTGGTTCACAACATTCACAAACATCAGACGACGCTGACACTGTCACTTTCCGGAGTAGTGCTCTTGAGGTCTCCCAGTGTTCATCAAACACAACAACCAACAGCCCTTCCGTGTGCAGCGCTACGGTTCAGTTGTCTGTGTCGGAGATGTTTGAGCGCAAGAGGAAATTGCCAGCAAATGACCCCCGGGCCGTGGCAGTAACAGCCAGCATAGCCAAGCTTCTGGCCTGCGAAATGCTGCCATATCGATTGGTGGAGACAAACAGCTTCAAGGGCATGATGTCAGTGGCCATCCCACGTTACGTGGTTCCCAGCCGCTACCACTTTGCACGCTCTGCAGTGCCTGAGTTGCATGAGCACGTGGTCAGCAAAATAACCCGAAGCTTGAAGAATGCCGTTGCCTGCAAGGTTCACCTCACCACTGACACCTGGACGAGTGCGTTCGGCCAGGGTCGATACATCTCCCTTACCGCGCACTGGGTGAACCTTGTGGAGCCTGGCAGCGATTCCTCACCTGCTACGGCACGGGTGTTGCCCACGCCACAAACAGCTGCACCGCCGTCCCTCCCACTGGATAACAGCAGCACCTACCTCTCTGACTCCTTCTCCTCCAACGCATCTCAAAGCTGTACCTCATCCGGAAACGCTAACCCAGCAGCAGTAGGATCGTGGAAGCAGTGCAGCACAGCTGTTGGCATGCGTCAACAAGCGTTGCTGAAGCTAATCTGCCTTGGGGATAAGCAGCACACAGGGGAGGAAATTTGGAGGGGAATAAAGGAACAGACGGATTTGTGGCTGGCACCGCTGGACCTGAAACCGGGCATGGTTGTGTGTGATAATGGGAGTAATCTCATTCGCGCTTTAAGGTTGGCTAAGCTGACACACATCCCTTGCCTGGCGCACGTGATGAACCTAGTAGTTCAGCGGTTCCTGAGGACATACCCAGGCGTGCCCGATCTGCTGTTGAAGGTGCGTCGAGTGTCCAAACATTGTAGAAATTCCAGTACTGCTTCGGGGGCACTCGCCAAGATGCAGGAGCGCTTCAATCTCCCCCACCATCGCTTGCTGTGTGATGTCCCTACGCGCTGGAATTCTACGCTGCACATGCTAGCCCGCTTTTGCGAGCAGAAGAGTGCAGTGGTCCAGTACATGACGGCGCAGTACCGAGGCGCATCCGGCCAGCTGCCAAGCTTCTGTGGATCCGATTGGGCCAACATGTTGGACCTCTGCCAAGTCCTCCAAAATTTTGAGCAATCCACGTTGCTTGTGAGCAGTGACAACTCTTCAGTCAGCATTACCATACCACTGCTGTGTTTACTGAAGAGGTCGATGTTAAAAATCAAGGAAACAGCTGTCATGATGCAACTGGGGGAATCTGAAGGAGAAAACGATCAGCGTGATGGTACCAACATCAGGCCATCCGCCTCAGGGAACGCTGGCCCCAGCAGCTATGACGAAGAAGAGGAGGAGGAACAGCTGGAGTTGGAGCAGGAATTTCATGCCACCACTGACGAGGGCCAGAGCGGTGCACGTTGGACTTCCACAATTCAACGCGAATGGTCAGCAGAAGCAGACCAGGAGGAAGGTGACGACTATGATGCATCACAACAACTATCACAACGCTCACAAGAGGATGATGAGGATTCTGGTAGGACTCTGGCACACATGGCTCAATTCATGCTAGACTGCATTGAACGTGACCCACGCATTGTGCGCATTCTGGACAACACCAATTACTGGGTTTATACCCTTCTGGATCCACGGTACAAACACAATGTTCCAAAACTGCTTGAAGAAAGAGTCAGACAGGTCAAAATGGAAGAATACCAGCAGGCCCTTGTGGAGACTTTAGAGAGGAGATTGACATCCTCCCCCTCCTCTAGCCAGTTGTACGCAGACAGACTGACTTCCGCAAACCCAGGACGACCAGGAGGGCAGCAAACAACGCAAGCCGCAGCTAGTACCCAAAAGGGAATGGTATCGGCAGTGTCCTTGGAGTGGGAAAATTTTCTGACACCCATGCAGCCGCAGCCCACTGAACAGCAAGCGTGCAGATCCACCTCCAACACCGATCGCCTGGAGAAGATGGTCAAGGACTACATGTCAGATGGCGTAGCTGTGTCGAACCATCCATCTGCACCCTTCAACTATTGGGTATCGAAGCTAGACACCTGGCACGAACTGGCAATGTACGCAATAGAGGTGCTGGCTTGCCCGGCAGCCAGCGTTATGTCGGAACGCTGTTTCAGTGCTGCCGGAGGCATCGTCACAGATCGGCGTATCCGCCTCTCTACAGACAATGCAGACCGTCTGACTCAAATTAAAATGAATCAATCCTGGATTGGAAATGACTACGCAACACTCCAGGACCCCAACCAAGTAACATGACCAATGAACATCTGGGATGGTGTTGCGTTTCCGGGCCCTGTTTATTGAACCTCTCATCTGTATTACATTTATGACTGCATGGCGGCAAAAAGCATTGCTGCTATATCCGCACGCTTTTTGTCCACATGCAAGGCCTGGGTTGTTGTGTCTCACAAAGCGTGGCCTTCTCCTCCTGCGCCTGCTCCTGTTCCATCACGTCTGCTGCTGCTGGGTTAGCGTTGCCGCGTGGTCCCTGTTTATTGAACCACTTATCTTTATTACATTTATGACTGCATGGCGGTACAAAGCATGCTATCCGCACGCTTCTTGCCCTCATGCAAGGCCTGGGTTGTTGTGTCTCACAAAGCGTGGCCTTCTCCTCCTGCGCCTCCTCCTGTTCCATCACGTCTGCTGCTGCTGGGTTAGCGTTGCCGCGTGGTCCCTGTTTATTGAACCACTTATCTTTATTACATTTATGACTGCATGGCCGTACAAAGCCTGCTATCCGCACGCTTCTTGCCCTCATGCAAGGCCTGGGTTGTTGTGTCTCACAAAGCGTGGCCTTCTCCTCCTGCGCCTGCTCCTGTTCCATCACGTCTGCTGCTGCTGGGTTAGCGTTGCCGCGTGGTCCCTGTTTATTGAACCACTTATCTTTATTACATTTATGACTGCATGGCGGTACAAAGCCTGCTATCCGCACGCTTCTTGCCCTCATGCAAGGCCTGGGTTGTTGTGTCTCACAAAGCGTGGCCTTCTCCTCCTGCGCCTGCTCCTGTTCCATCACGTCTGCTGCTGCTGGGTTAGCGTTGCCGCGTGGTCCCTGTTTATTGAACCACTTATCTTTATTACATTTATGACTGCATGGCGGTACAAAGCCTGCTATCCGCACGCTTCTTGCCCTCATGCAAGGCCGGGGTTGTTGTGTCTCACAAAGCGTGGCCTTCTTCTCCTCCTGCGCCACCCTCCTCCTGTTCCATCACGTGTGCTGCTGCTGGGTTAGCGTTACCGGTCCCTTTTCCTGGAACCTCTTATATGTATTACATTTATGACTGCATGCCGACAAAAAACATGTTACCTGTGCAAAGAAAACAGACATTTCCCGCATTTAAAAGACAGTTTTCCCTTTGAAACTTTAAAATCGATTTTCTCAAAAACTATAAGCTCTTTTTGCTAATTTTTTTTTCCTCTTGTACCCACTCCCAAGGTGCACATACCCTGCAAATTTGGGGTATGTAGCATGTAAGGAGGCTTTACAAACCACAAAAGTTCGGGTCCCCATTGACTTCCATTATGTTCGGAGTTCGGGTCGAACACCCGAACATCGCGGCCATGTTCGGCCTGTTCGGCCCGAACCCGAACATCTAGATGTTCGCCCAACACTAGCTGTAAGTAAGATGAAAAGTTTATTAACACTGATTTTAAAATAGAGTTCTGTGAAAACTAGTAGAAGAATTATCCAGTCTGAAGTGCAGATAAATTCAAAATCTAAAAAGGCACCTGCAGGAAGCAATCATGTCTGTAAGTGTAAATTCTGAAACTTTTTAGTTAACAAAAAAATAAATTGTGTACCTCTGCTTGCCTGTGGCTGTACACCCATCTATGAAAGCTTAACCCCTTCCGGACCGCTTAAAGGGATACTTAAGTCTTAGAAAAAAAATGACTTTTACTCACCCGAGGCTCCCCTCAGCCTCCTGCAGCTGAACGGTGCCCTCGCCGGGTCCCTCCGATACACCTGGACTCGCCGGCGGCCACTTCCGGTTTGGCCGTCACTGGCCGACAGGCTGGGAACGCGGCTGATAATCCGCGTCCCCGGCCGCAATAGCGCCCTCTATAATGCTTTGTGTTTGGCCTCTAGAGTTTGTGATCTGGCACAGGCACCTTGGTGGAGAAGAGACATGGAGGAGTGTCCGGCAGTGAAGAGAAGACGCGTGTTGGTGGACATGTGAGCAGGGCCGGTTTAAGCAACAATGGGGCTCCAGGGCAAAATAAACCTGGGGGGCCCCCCCAACAGATACCCCGGAACAAAAATTAAGGGACCTTTTTTGCAGCTGGCATAGTCAGGGTGTTAAGCCCCAATCAGTCGGAGCTCCACATTCTGGCTATCCCAGCCTGCATGGGGGACAAGGGGTTAAAAAGTTTCAGGAGGGGGGACCCCACATAATTTTTTTTTTAAAAAAATGCCCACACTCTAAGCATAAAAAAAAATTTGGGAAAATAGGAAAAAAATGCCAGGGATCTTCATACAGCCATATTGCGGCGGTATAGCGATCCCTGGCCAAAGCGCTGTGTATGGACCCCCAGGAAACATTGTCAGGAAATTTATTGCGCTTTCGTTTGATGCAGGTAAAATTACACTACCATTAGGTTTGCTACTAAAAGTGACATTTACCGCATTTAAAAGTATACTTTTTTCCTTTGAACCTTTAAAATCAATTTTCTCAAAATGTATAAGGTCTTTTTGAAAAAAAAAATTTCCTCTTATTCCCAATGATCTCCTTAACATATCCTGCAAATTTAGGGTTTCTAGCATTTAAGGTGGATTTGCTATTAACCATTAAATTCCGCAGGAATTTTTTTTCCTCTGGGGGCCCCTACAAGCTCTGGGGCCCTGGGGCAATTGCCCCCTTTGCCTCTATGGTAGCGCCGGCCCTGCATGTGAGAGTATTCTCCGATGCACGTCTCTCTTCACAAAATTGAACGTTGCTAGCAACATGCTCCCGACCCACTGCCTATCAAGAAAAAACTTCCAGCCGGGGCAATCAACCAAATAAATCGATTTCATCCCAAACTCAATTGATCACAAATTATTTGTGGCATTGATTTCTAGCAGATTTGATCAAATAATTGAATTGGCTGGGATATTAAGAAAAAATAGACCAGTGTATGGTCACTTTAAAGGAAACACCCGAGCTTTAAAAAAAAAATCTACTTACCTGGGGCTTCCTCCAGCCCCTGGCAGCCTCTCTGTCCCAAGCCTCAGCTCCGCTAGAGGAAACCCCAGGGAAGTAAATTTTGCTTTTTTAAAAAGCTTGAACCTTCCCTTTAAGGTATTTAGAAAAGAAGAGGGTTCCATGCTTCCCATGACATTCTTTTCTTGTATATAATGTAAGCATGGATCATTGTAATTCATGCCCTTTTCTCTGAAATATCCAGTAATATTTCTGGTCACATGGGCACTTATTCAATTCACTTTTGTCCTATGTTTTCTACTAGGAGATATTTTTACACCTTATGAATGAAATGCTTTTTAAGCCACTAGCAAGTAAGAAAATACAATAATTCTGATGTTACCTTTTCACCTAGTTTTTGGTACTTTTTTCAATTGCAAACTGCTGAAAAGTTATTTTAAACAGAGTAAGAAAAAAATTAGGAGGAAATGTGAATTGAATGAGGGCCATAATGCTGGTACTCCTTCACTTGTAGTTTTTATGGGTAGGGCAGGTAGTGATGTGGGTAGGGCCGGTCCTCCATTGGGCCGGCAGCCCAATGGGGGACCTGGTCATGAAAAAGAGGTTGGTGCATATGAAGAAGGAGGCCATATAATTGGGAGCAATACATGAAAAAGGGAAGCTTATGTTTAAGGGAGCTGTTCATTAAAGAGATGTGCTGCCGTAGAAAGATGTTGCACATGGAAGAGGGGGCTGCACATGGAATAGGAGTGGTGATGCTGCACGGAGGGGGAGTCGCAACACACTTGACCTAGTGGCAGAAAAAGTATAAATCCAGCCTTGTTATAGGGTGTATGCAATATACTGTTAAGAAATAATTATGTACATTAAGTTGTACTGCACAATGAGTAGAGTGTGATACTTTGCATGCAATGTATTGCATTCTTCTACTCATTGTGCGGTAAACCTGTACGCATGTTATTCTGCCTAACACAGTTTATTGCATACACCCCTATGTGTTTCTTTATTTAATCCCGTGTTTTCACACATTCACTTAACCCTCATTAATGGGACTCTTTGTAATTAGAGTATTCAATGAGCAGAGTGTATGCTACAATAAACCAAGCTTTATTCCCCCAACAACCTAAAATAGACTAATTATGGAACTCCCTGTGGTCCAATCTCTCTTGTCATTCTAGTTCCTACTGCAAGAGCACCAAGCAGAGCGTAATGGGGAGTATATCTTCCTCTCCCATTTATGTCCTAATCATGGTGCTACCAAGTTCTCCATGTCCTCCTCCTTCACGTCTCCACTGGGTGGCAGCCTGACCGCAATGTAAATGACATGTCATGTGACCCAACGGATCCAGACTCAACAGGGACATAGCAAAAGGCTGTCATGGAGGAGTTGTGTAACTTGCCTTCTTAAAATAGATGAGATTTGCGATAATTCAACTTTAAGTGTTTCATGTCCCAGACAAGCCTCTTTTTCTTATTCCGATGTCTTAGTATTGGCTTTCTTACTGCAACTCAATCTGTCAAGCATAGTCTTCTCTTTATAGCTAAAACGGAAACTTGCTTACTACAACTACTAAGCTGTGTTTGAGGCCTCATGAGCCAGCCGCTTATTATCATCCAAGCGGTTGCTTCTCAGAAACTTGTCTTCTGATGCTGTTGTGACTTTGGGTCAGTGAGACCTCTTTCCCTCAGAGGTTCCTCCAGTATTTGAGTGCCTTTTGATGGTGAAGGAGAATGTACTCACGAACACCTTGACTTTCTTCAAAATGTCTCTGCAGGAAAGATGTACGCTTTTAAGTGTTATGATATCTGTCTCTATTTATTTTATGATTTGCCTTTTTGATCACCATTTTTATAGCAAAACACTACTCTCTGCAGTGCAATACTGTTCAAGTAATGCTCAGCAGAGTATGGTACCACAATGTGTTCCAACACTTATTTTATTTAGACAAAAGGGGTTCTAAGCAATGGTGTAACTAGAGGAGCAGCCTCTATGACCATGTGGGGGGTGAGGGTGTCAAAGCTGGTAAAGGAGCCCTCAACTACTATGTTACTCCCTTTGATAAAGGGGTTCATCCTTCAGATCAAGCATTTTTGGGGTTACACTTGTTATGGGTGCGAAGGTCGTGCTGGTAGCACGTGTTTTTTTGACCCTTTTATGACCCATGCAAGATGGGCCCCCAGGCTGTGAGGCCCTCCAGGAATAGACAAAGTAAAGGTTGTGAAAATTGGGAGGGGCATCAAAGATTTGCTGTGAGACCCCATGATTTGTAGTAAGGCCACTGGGTGTGCGCAAGTGCAGCTACAGTCTTACTGAACCACGTATTCTCAGGATGCTCCAGGCATGCACACTAATACCCGACTGGCTAAGTCGAGGACTTTACGGGGCTGACGGGCAGGAACCGGGAGAACAGCAAAGGAGCTAATGGACCACAGGGAGCTGGTGGAAGCCACAGGTAAGTATAAATCCTTTTATTACTGTTGTCTCAGGTACGCTTAAAAAAAAAGCAAAAAAAAAACCAGAATTTTGTATTTTTTCAGACAACCTGCACATTTTTATATTTAATGGGCAGTATTCACAAAACTTCACATAAATGTCTTATTGATCACCTAATTGATGAAGCTTGGTGTAATTGCCTTCTTAAAACAGAAGGAAATTTGCAATAATTCAGTTATAAATGAACATTTGTGGTTACCCACAATGCACACCTACTAAATAAATCAATTGATGAATTGATACTAATTGATGAAGATACTGTAGCCTTTCAGCACATTTACAAGTAGAGAACATAGAATTTTCTGTTCACGAACGGCGAACGCAAACTTCCGAAAACTGTTCGCGAACAGGTGAATCTGGCAAACCGCCATAGACTTCAATGGGCAGGCACATTTTAAAATTTACAAAGACTGTTTCTGGCCACAAAAGTGATAAAGTTTTTTCAAGGGGTCTAACACCTGGACAGGGACATGCCAGAGGGGGATCCATGCCAAAAGTCTCACCAAAAATTACAGAGTTGACGCAAAGTTGTGTTTTAATCCCTAAAGGGCAGAAATCACATTATGCATAGCTTTGGATGTCAGTGTCAGTGGGCTGTGGAGTGTCACAAACAGAGAAATGCAAAAGTACTATCAGAATGCAGTAAAATAATAATGCACTGGAGTGGTTCTGTGTCTGCAACTTAATGAGGCAACAGCAGTATTGTGCACACGGCTCTGGGTGTCAGTGGGCTGTGAAGTGTCACACACACAAAAAACACAGGAGATCAATGTGCTGGCCCTCAATAGGGATGTTTGAAGTGCTTTTACAGCAAGTGAAGAACAAGAACACAGGCCTAGCTAATGCATTCCCTACCTATCTGCAGCAAGTCTGACCCTGCTCTCACTAACAGTCAGTAGCCAGCAAAGAATTGATCCAATATGGCCACCGCAACTGCTATTTGATAGGGGGTGGGGTTCCAGGAAGGGGTGCTAGATGATTGGTTGCCATGTGTCTGCTGACTGTGAGGTAAGGGGTCAAAGTTTAGCTCAATGATAATGTTTAGGGGGCGAATCGAGCACGCCAAATGTTCGCTGTTTGCTGAAAATGCGAACAGCTGATATTCGCAGAATACTGCTCGCCGGCGAACTGTTCAGGCCATCTCTATTTACAAGCCAAATAATCACTCAAAGTAGGTTTTTATCCTGATTAACTTTACATAGTTACATAGTTATTTGGGTTGAAAAAAAGACATATGTCCATCGAGTTCAACCAGAAAACTACCGGTAAGTACAACACCAGCCTGCTCCCTTACATATCCCTGTTGATCCAGAGGAAGGCAAAAAACCCTTACCAGGCATGGTCCAATTAGCCCCAAAAGGGAAAAAATTCCTTCCCGGATCAACACCACTGGGTATTACCTAGAAATTATAGCTATGGATGTCTTTCATCGCAAGGAAAGCATCTAAGCCTTTGAATGCAGACATAGAATTTGCCATAACTACTTCCTGTGGCAATGCATTCCACATCTTAATCACTCTTACTGTAAAGAACCCTTTCCTAAATAAATGGCTAAAACGTTTTTCTCCATGCGCAGATCAAGTCCCCTAGTCCTTTGTGAAGGCCTAGGGGACAAAAAGCTCATCCGCCAAGCTTTTATGTTGCCCTCTGATGTATTTATACATGTTAATTAGATCCCCTCTAAGGCGTCTTTTCTCTAGGCTAAATAAACCCAGTTCATCTAACCTTTCTTGGTAAGTGAGACCTTCCATCCCTCGTATCAATTGTGTTGCTCGTCTGCACCTGCTCTAAAACTGCAATATCTTTCCTGTTATGTGGTGACCAGAACTGAATTCCATATTCCAGATGTGGCCTTACTAGAGAGTTAAACAGGGGCAATATTATGCTAGCATCTCGAGTTTTTATTTCCCTTTTAATGCATCCCAAAATTGTATTAGCTTTAGCTGCAGCGGCTTGGCATTGAATGTGATTATTTAACTTGTTGATGAGTACTCCTCCAAGTTTGATGTCCCTATCTGTATCCCGTTTATTTTGTATGGTGCTAGACCATTGGTACGACCAAAATGCATGACTTTACAGTTTTCAACATTGAATTTCATCTGCCATGTATGTGACCATATAGCCATCCTATCCAGATCCTGTTGCAATATGTCACTATCTTCCTGAGATTTGTTGATTCTGCACAACTTATCATCTGCAAACATAGCAACATTGCTCACTACTGCATCTACTAGGTCATTAATAAATAAATTGAAGAGCACTGGACCCAGCACAGACCCCTGTGGGACCCCACTGCTAACAGTCTCCCATTTTGAGTACGATCCATTGACCACAACTCTTTGTTTTCTGTCCATTAGCCAGTTCCCTATCCATGAACACAGACTCTTCCCCAGTCCTTGCATCCTCAACTTTTGCACCAGACTTCTGTGGGGAACAGTGTCGAAGGCCTTTGCAAAGTCCAAGTATATCACATCTACAGCATTCCCAATATCCACATTAGCGTTCACTACCTCATAAAAGCTGAGCATGTTAGTCAAACAGGACCTGTCTTTAGTAAACCCATGCTGATGCTGAGAAATAAGATTGTTTTCTACTATGAAGTCATGTATAGTATCTCTTAGTAACCCCTCACATAGTTTGCATACAACTGATGTTAAGCTTATAGGTCTATAATTTCCTGGATCTGATTTTTTGCCCTTCTTAAAGAGACTCTAAAGTGAGTCTAAAAGCATGTTCTTACTGTAAAGCAAAACACCTTAGATAGTGCTAAACCGCCGCATCCCCGCGGCAAAACGAGGGGTTTATACCCCTGAAATTGTTTTCTGCAAAATCCACAGCTTTCTTGGTTGTGCATTTTGCTGCTCATGGAGGCAGAGCTTTCGGCTGCAGCTCTGCCTCCATGCGCGTCAATCCACTGCTGATCTCCGCCTCTTTCCCGCCCCTCTCTGTGAAGGCAGATTGAGAGGGGCGGGGGAGAGGTGGCAATCAGCGGGGATTGACGCGCTAAGAGGCAGAGCTACCACACTAAGCTTTGCCTCATCAGAAAGCGCTTCCCCCGAGTTTGTAGAGGGGATTTGGGGGGTAAAAACCCCTCGTTTTGTCGCAGGGATGCGGCGGTTTAGCACTATGTAAAGTGCTTTACAGTAAGAACATGCTTTTAGACTCGCTTCAGTCTCTCTTTAAATAATAGGAAAACGTGGGCTATACGCCAATCTACTGGGACTCTGCTAATTGAAAGAGAGTAACAAAAGATAAGATAAAGGGGTTTATCGATAACTGAACTTAATTCTCTTAGGACCCGAGGATGCATGCCATTCATGCCAGGTGCCTTGTCTATTTTTAATTTATTTAGTCTTGCCTTCATTTCTTCCTGTGTTAAGAATTTAATATTACAATTGGAAGATTGAAACTCTTCTGCATCTGTAATTTGCAACAGTGATGTTTCCCTTGTGAAGACAGACGCAAAGAAAGCATTTAATAACTCCACCTTGGTCATCCACCATTGGATTCCCACCCTTATCCTTTAGGAGTCCTATACAGTCAACCTTTCTTTTTTTAGAGGTGATGTACTTGTATAACTTCTTTGGGTTAGATTTGATATCCCTAGCGATTTGATTTTCAGCTTCAATCTTTGTCAGTCTAATTTCTTTTTTACAACTTTTATTGCACTCCTTATAATTGCTATATGCAGCCTCAGTCCCCTCCTGTTTTAGGGCCTCATAGGCATTCTTTTTCCACTTCATTTTTTCTCTAACCTTTCCATTCATCCACAGAGGCCTTTTTTTATTCCTACAGTAGATGCTCTGTTTCCATATGGGATATATTTACTACAATATTGATTGAGTTTCCCTTCAGTGTCCTCCCCTTGAAGTACATTATCCCAGTTCACCAAACTTAGTGCCTGCCTGAGTTGATGGAACTTTGCTTTTCTAAAATTCATAGTTTTAGTGGTCCCGCTGCCCCGTGGCCGATCAGTCACCAGATCAAACGTTATCATGTTGTGATCACTATTTCCCAAATGTTCTTGAACCTGCACATTTGATACATTATCTGGTCTATTTGAAATGATCAATTCCAGTAACGCATTCCCTCTAGTTGGTTTAGTTACCAAGAATATTACTTTTCTTACCTTAATTATATTATATGTATGCTCTTTGGAAGCATAAAAATGTAACATAGATAAGGCGAAAACAGGTGAAAAAGCTTTGTTAATCATGCCCAATGTGTTTTATGTGGCTGAGGATACATACATTTTAAGACAAACACATGCACATTCTATCGCTGTATATGTTATTCAGCAGGAGGAGAAGGGCAAATCCCTGCTCAGTTGTAATTTACAGCCAATAATACAGGCTTCCTACATACAATTAATGTATCATTTGCTGTACGCTTATTATCTCAATGGCATTACATTCTTTATTGTTATGTTAATCATATCTATATTGGGCTTACTGATGCCTCATGCAGGCTTTGTGCTAAAAACAGGCATAATATGCAGCAATCCACAACGAGCAGCTGAAAGACGATCTCGTCCTGGATATAATGAATACAGCACAGGGCTGTTTGTGTGAAAACATCACTGACAGGGTCTCTTTGCATGGCAGGTATTCGGAATGGGAGCACTGTGACAGCGAGTAGTGTGTGTGGGGGGGGAGGGGGAAGGGTTTCTGTGAATTCTGATGCTGGCCCTGGTCCTTCCTCTGTGCCCTCCCTTCCCCCTGATACTTCTGTTGTTTCTCGCTGTCACTCTCTCTTTCTTCCATTGTCCTCCTTTCTCATTCTTCCCTTCCATTTAATGTGGTGGCTGTTGAATGGGAAAGCTGTTTCCTAGGAAACCGTATTGTGGTCTGTGCTAGGGTCCGTTTTCCGGAAAACACTACACGCCAAGGAGAATAAAGCAGCTCAGTCACCCACCTGACCTTGCAGAGAAAGAGTATTAAAAGGAATATTAGAAAAACACAGGGGAACCCGTGTCTCCCGTGTCTAGCAATAAACGCACAGGTCGGTCCCTCGAGAGTCCTGCTCAGTCCATCTACCGACAAGGACCTGAGAGGCATTTTGGAAGTCCAATGGCTGGAGCTCTCTTTTTCCGAGGATGGAGATGACAAGACCTTTGTGCCGCTGTCATTATCGCCTCTGACAAACACATTTACCCTCTTGTTAATACACCCCCTGGGACAACCGGCACAATGCTGACACAAAGGCAACACTATTCCATTTGCAGATACAAGGGATCCACATTGTGCACCTGGCACTGTTAATTATATGAAATGATTATGCTACATAGAAAGTGGCAGATGCAAAAAACGCCATCCCCTATCAGAAACGGCAGGGAACATGGCTGCAGGGTGTGTATCAGGCCTGAAAATAAATAATCTATAGAAAGCAGGGAAATAATGCTTATAAAGGTTGATGCTAAGCCATTTTATGTTACTGCTGAAGACATCCGGTTTGGCTTTAAGTGACTCTGAAGTAAGCATGTCCAATATAAAGCAGAATATTGTTCTAGACTATCTAATGAGAGTTACTTTCGGGGGAATAGCTATAAAATCTGAACCTTCCTCCTTCCCAGCAAATTTTTATTGGCACCCGTTCTAACATGCACCCCCCTCCTCCACCCCAGTAATGATCCCCACAGCCAAGGAGAGCAGGGGTATAAATACAGCCAAGAGCGTAACTAGAAATCACTGGGCCCCCCTGCAAAACTTTAGGTGGGGTCCCCAGCATACTGAATAGGGACCATCTACAAAACTTTATATGATTTGTTATCACTGGCTTAGCAGATGCAGTCATAAGACAAACTGTGCAGAGAGCAGAAAGATTTTTTTTCTCTACTTGCCCTTAGTTGTTAGTCTCTCAGGACGGGGTCCCCTGTGGCTTTTGGGCCCCCCTGTGGCTGCATCCCTTGCAGGGTGTATTGTTATGCCCCTGGCTGTAAGGGGGCCCCAACTACTACTTCACTCCCTCTGATAAAGGGATTCATCCTTTACATCAGGTGTTTTTGTGGCTACACTTGTTATGGGCGTGAAGATTATGATGGCCACACTTGTTTATGACCTTTGCAAGGTGAGCCTGTGAGGGTCACCAGGTTTTGGCAAGAAAAATGGTGTGAACATTGTGGGGGCTCCATCAAAGTTTTTCGGGGGGCGGGGGGCATGATTTGTTAGAAGTTACACCTCTGAAGTAGAGCAATCTTATATAATAATTTTGGCCACCATAACTCCTTCCATGACAATGTCTATACCCAGGGGCATAACAATAGCCACTGTGGACCCACCATCACAGGGGGCTCTAGGGGCTAAGGGGGATCTTTCCTGGGTGCAGAGCAGTGGCAACAGAGGTTTCTCATGAGATTCTGAACTCTTCCCGCCCCCCCCTCACCCCCAGCACACTCCAGATTTTGAAGAGCAGTGGCAGCTGCTGAGAAGCTCAACAATTTACCTCTACAGTGACAGGACAGGTCCTCCTCACTCCACTATGTAGCCACACCAAGGAGACTTATACCGTGTGGCTTCCTGTCACATGTCAGGGCTGGATTTCTGGAGACCCCACACAGGCCTGGGCCTTGGGTGGCTGCAGGCCAAGGTGCGGCTGGACATCAGAGGGGTAACTGCATATGGAAGAGGAGGGTGAAAATGGGGAACCACCGGAGAAGGATTATCCACTAGACAACCTAGGCAGGTGCTTGGGGTCTAGTGGGGGTCAAGGGGCCCACCTGCCACCTTCTTTGACCTCTCTCCAGTTCAGCTTACCAAAAGGACCAAATCCACTAAGTTGCCTAGGGCCCCATTACATCTTAAGCCATTTCTGGGACAACACATGAAAAAGGGACAAGAAAGAAGAGTCCCATACATGGCTTAGGGGCGCTAAAACTATAAATCCGGCCTTGCATGATGTGCAATTTGGAGAGCAGCAAGATAATAGGCTACACAGAGGAGTGAGTAGGACCTGTGAGGTCATATGATCATATCCCCAGTTTATGGTATTTGTGATGTTGAGAATTATGTTAATACTCTATATTTTAGTTTAGAAGGTGTGGAAAGGAGTTAAAACTTCCTGTGTGTGACAGTAGGAGAACAGAGGCGCCAGCAGGATAAAAGCGGATAAAAACTTTAAAATTTGCTGGGAGGAAGTGGTGGACTTACCTCCATAAAGCAGACATGAAAGACTGTCTGAATAGTAGCAATCACATTTATTAAATAGTACCCCAAAAAAGTGCAACGCGTTTCGCAGGCCCAGCCCGCGTCATCAGGTAATAAACATGGGGACAAAACTGTAGACAAGAGACAGTACATTATACTATAGTAAATTCTGCAGTTACAAATTTGCATATCAATATATTGCATAACATAAAGCATACCATATGAAAAATTGCTTCGTGGAGATAGCATAAAAGAGTTAGGTGTGCAAGTAAACAATAGGGGGTAGAGGCTATGGTGCTCGCGATAGTAATGGGTTATGGGGTGTTTTTTACACAGATTTGCAATGAGTGGTATTGGTAATGGAAAAGGGTATATGTCAGCAAGAGTAATGGGTAATAGAGCATTGAGAAGAGAACAGGGGGCCAGAAATACAGGGGAAAGTGTGCAAATAAAATAATATAAAGAACTCACCAGAATTTCGGCATTAGCAGGTGTAGCGCCTCAGTGAAGTGGTGAGGACACTCAACTCCTTATATATACACAGGGTCTTGCTGTGTGTGAGTTATTCTCACATATTGTTATGTGCTTTATTGTTGAACAGTGTGATCATCTTATATTGTCCAATTTATTTTTGAGCCAAACATGACTATTTATTATCTTTTATGAGAACTTATATGGGGACTGTGGCCCAAACCTGACCTTAACCACTTCAGCCTGTGGGTTGTTTTTTTAACCTTAAGGACGGAAGCAATTTTCCCCTGTAGCGCTTCTCCCATTCATTTGCTAATGACTTTATCACTACTCGAGTCGTCACACCTAAATGATCTATATCATGTTTTTTTCAACACAACTTAGGATTTTTGGAAGGGATATTTGCTTTTAGTAATTACTTTACTTTCATTGGGGTTGATTCACTAAATAAAATAGCGCGGGTAATCTCCTGTGGAAATCATAGTGAATTGTG